>NW_010412334.1:8993-19951 GCF_000710305.1 Buceros rhinoceros silvestris
TCCAGGGTTTAAAATAAGTATAATTTACGAGGTTTGATGTAAGCAAATCTGTCCATTATAACATTAAGGAGGGACTTGGCGAATCTGCACTGAAGCCCAGGGAAGAGTTACTTGTGAAAGGGTTCAGCCTTGTTTCTGCATATATTCTTTTTGTGTGTCTGTATTGCACATTTGTGTATGTCTATACAAGGAGGTCTACACGTCACATACATCCCGTGCACATGTACATAAATTCCCACCTACATAAATACACAGGAAAGGCTAGTCACAGCTTCTGTAAACGCAAGCGACACCTGTCACTTGTGTCTTGCAGAGGCAGAGATGTGTTTTTGCACAGCTTATTGCTCTGTCAAAGGGATTGGAGTTTTCTGTGTGAGACTGCTGCCTCAAATCGCACAGTTTTCTGAAATCTTCAGCTGCAACATTCAGCAAATAGGATGTGGGGAGAAGTCCTTTTTGCTCATCTTGATAAAAAGTGCTTGTCTTGAAAGGAGGTAGCAGAAAGTAATTCAAATGAATATTAACACCAAGGGTAAGAGGAAATTTTGCAGGTCCCTACCTATAAGAGGAGGTCAGCTAACCCTAATCTTCCTAGAGTATCATAAAGATTCATTAAAGTTTTTATGGTTTTCAAATATAGGGGAAGAAATGCGGAACAGTCGAGTAGGAAATGAATAATTCTGTTTTTAGAGCCTTGCCTGAGCAGTGTGTGGTAAATAAGGCCTAGGGCCAAACGCCAAGCAATAAGGATAAAAGAACATATTGAATAGTTGCTCATTAAGTGAGAACCATCCATCCTGTGCCCTGCTGAAGCAGGTGTCCTGGGGAAAAGTAATAGTATGCAACCTTGTAATTAAAACTGTATCATAATGCATATTCACCAGGAGGCAAAATTAAGGATGCCCTGAGAAATTCAGTCTGACATTGTCGTAACTTTTCAGTGCTGGACTTTGCAACTTTTATGCTCCTTTTGCCATATATATCTTCTTTTGTTTGATTTGGGTCTTTTTTTTTTTTTTTTTTTTTTTTTCTAAGTACCTCTTGTGAGGTCTTCAGTCTCATTTGCAGAAACAATGAGCAGTTTTGGCTACTGCATACAGGTAAAAAGCAGCTAGCTTTACTGTTTTCTGTATTTCAAGAGGTGGAGACATATGATAGGAGACAGCAGAATTTTTTGGCTGTGTGGTCTTTCTGACCACACAGCCAAAGAACAAGAATGACATCTTGTCTTCCATTGGCTTCTTCCAAGCTAATGGACTGAACCTAAAATCACTACATGTGTCTGAAGAGCCCAGAGCAGTGCTGAAAGGAGGGGAGGGGTAGGACTGAAAATCTGTAAGCAAGATAAAGAAGTCTAAGGGCCTGTGGCACTGATGCACATCAGGGTCAGGTCTTGGTACATGCCTTATCTTGCCTCACTGGCAATATGGTTATATTTCATTACAAGCTTTAACCTTCTTCTGACGCTGTTTTTCTGAGCTCTAGCCCCAACTGAGGAATCTCTGGTTTCCAATGCCAGTTTCTACATTGACACATCACTCTTCAGTAATGTATTTTTTATATACACCACATATTTTATAGATTATCTGTTTCAGAAATCTTTTAAATCATTGCTTTTTAATTACACTGTTTTCCTACCTACTTATTTATAAAGCAAAAGATGTTTTAATACTCCAGATGCTATTTTATAGGTCTTGAGGGAAGAGAAAACTTATAGAAGTTACCAGAATTATATTTTGTATATATGATAATTCAATAAATTTAACTTCTAATATCTAAATCTAGAGTTCATTCAGCCCCTTCGAAAGGCTCCCACTTCCTAAGAAAATATTGGTTGAGGTCAAATCTCAAGAACTTTTTTGGAGTCTAAAAAAGTTATAGTCTATAACAAAGTATTGCACATACTGAAGCTTAGGGCTACCACAGTGTGAAAGTAAAATCAGGTGAGTTGGAAGAAAGAAGAAGGAAACAGTATTGTGCTTTTTTTCCTTTGGACAAGTATTTGTGAACAGCACTACAAATGAAGACGAGTTTTCAACATATTTGTGTTTTCTTCTTGGTCTGCCTGGTGGCTAACAAAGTGCAAGCTGAAAGCAAAGCTTTCCGTGCAGCTGGGAGGGTGATGCATGCATGGCATACTGCAAGAACATGTCACTTACACAGATTTGTTAAAGTCTAGCACAGGATGGGCTCATGCCACAGCCTTTTCTCCAGCGTGAGCTACTTCAGAAATCTTGGTCCTCTCCTGTCCCTTTTGTTTGTATAAAACTTGAAGGATTTTAAGATTTGTTTTTTCCTGTCTGAAGTATGGAACACAGAAGCCCTTTGTGGTCTCTGTTGCAAGTGTGCCATGCACCTAGGCTCGGAAATTAAATCTGTTTGGAGGGGCAAAAGGTGAATTCTTGTTCTTGTATGAGGCTCACAGGTCAGGCTGTATCACACATGGGCAAGAAAGTGTGAATTTCTCTATTAATATGTTCTCTGATCCCTGTGCCTCTATGGCAGAACTGATTGACGTTGACCTAGTGGTTCACAAGTCATTAGACACAGAAACATGCAGACAGCATCACAGAAACCTTGTTCCTAGAGTAAACCAGGGTCAAGATAGTATTAGCCTACAGAATCTTTGTGATGCATTTAAAGTACTGGGACAGAGGTGGTTTAATGATCTGCAGACAAATCGGATAGTCGATGCCTGTCCCACAGTCTCCAGCTATTCGTCATAGCAGCATCACCAAGAGCTTTTAAGATTAAGTGCAAGAAAAGCTGAAAGAAACCACCACAAAATTGCAGCACTACCTTCCCTGAGTTCCAAGCACAGTCAGAAATTACTCCAAGTTGTGGATCTTCAGGTTAGCTCAGGCAGCCTGATATGAAAATAAATGTAAAAATTAAGCAGACTCAGCAGTTACCCCTGAAAACCACCACTACTTCAGTGTCCAAATGCAGAAACCTCACCTGAGGTCTGCACTCCCTCACAGCCAATGCCCTGTGTCTCCACCCAACGGCTCAGGGCCCAACGGCTGCGGCAGCTGTATCAGCAGAGTATGCCAAGATGTTTAGGTGGTTTAAATATCTTAGAGCCAGGCATCTGAAAGAAAAAGAAAGGGTACAGTGAGATGGTAGAAAGAGGCTGTAAGTTACTAGGCGACACTGCTCTCTGGTCAGATCTGTCTGACATGGGAAATTACAGTCCCAGACAGAACTCCCACAGCCGGACACCAAGGAGCACTAGCCCACCGGAGGCTTTTCTGTCACTCTGCTGAACTCACTGCAAATAGCAATGACTACTGTAGAGGTTCAGCAAATTTTGTTGCATTTGACAGCTGCTTGCTAGATATAAGCATGTGCTCAGAGGAGCGTTAATGTCTTTCCAAGTAAAACCAAAACTGTGCACTGCGGAGAGAACCACAGATTTAGCAGGGGAAGGAGGAGTACATGAAGACAGCTTGAGCAGAGCAAAAGCAACACAGCAGAGGTAGAGAGGGGGGAGAGCTGAGTTTTACCATGTGCTGCTATGCTGTAAAGGGATGAGCACATGCTTCGCTCTGGTCACAGAGGACCCTGCTCTTAGAGCAGTCGCTGCTTCACGGCCAAAGAGGGAAAGAACCAGAGAGTCTGCAATTGAAGGACTTCCTTCACTGTTTTCTGGCTTTATAAAGCCTGCAGGCAGAAGAGAAAGGAGCAATGCCAGTGATCAAATGTGAGGGAGAGAAATAGTGCATGAGTATGTAGCTGACTATTCTCCATTCCAACCACCTTTACCTGTGTTTAAAACAATAAGGGGTGTTTTTCAGCAAAGCTGTTGAGAAGAATGTTTTTTTTTTAACCTGATGCTGTGTGTAGAGTGGTACTCTTGTCACAAACCAGTCAAAATTGCTGCTGACGGTTCTGGAAAGGCACAGGAACAACAAGAAGAAGCAAGGTGGTGTGGTGGTGGAAAGTTTAATAATAATAACAATAACAATAACAATAATAATAATAACATAAAGCAACTTTATTTATGTTTAATATGAACCAGCAGCACAAAACATTGCTGCATTTACTCGGAGAAGGGATCTCTAACCTGAAGGGGTATAGAGTGGCATATGAGGCATTGCTGGTCTGCCACATCCGGAGAAAACAAGATGAGTTTAGCCACTTTTTGTTCACAGTGCAATAAATGGTAATTGTGTCACTGCTTTTCAAGATAAGAGGATTGAAAGGACAGAGGGAGGGTTTTGAAAGAGCTGTTCAGAAGGTTCAGTCCCTTGTTTTTACTTGTTTCTTCTTCTTCATGTGAGACCTTTTCAAGAAGGATACTTTTCTGAAAAACACCTCGGTGCTTTATAGTACCAAATTCCACTTGGAGCACATTGAGGTTCCAGTGTAACACAGCTATGTACCTGCTTAATGATGAACATTTATCTAAATCGCATCCTTAGTCAGCAAAGGATTCAAATCCCTTATGAGCCTCAAGGACTTGCAATTACTTTTCAGACAGGAGAATAATACATCAGTGTAGGAAAAAGAGACCTTGGAAAAAAGCAATGTGACAAATAGAATCAGAACAAAGCCTGAAAGGTGCATTTTTAAATATCAACAATAATAAAATGTTATGCATAGTATATGAGAAGAACTGTCTCAGCACTGAATGCTTAGTTATTTTTATTTTTCTAACATGTTAATAACACCCTTTTCATCTGGACAAGACATCCTACAGCTCTATATTGACATCTTAGCTTCAGGCAGCTGGGCCATATGGAACAGAAGTCTAAAGTGTGTTGCGGGTGCTGTAGGCCAATTTGTCCCCACCAGGATGTTCATCTACATAGCTAGAAAAGAGCTTTACAAATGTAGGCTTGACATTTGCCCCATGGTAATGAAAATTCACAGTTTGGTGTCAGCAAATGCAGCAAGTGTGGTACACATCCTACAGACTTTATTAGCATTCTGAAGGTCTATCATTTTGCTGTGTTCAAGGAAAAAAGACGGAAGTATCATAGATGATTTTCATTGACAGTCCACCCTGTTGAAGGGTATGAAGTGAAGTTATTTGTTCAGCATTACAGCATTTTAGTTTAGGTATTGTACACCTTGCAGAAGCCTGCTCTTTATACAAATGGGTAGCTGTGGACTTTATGGCATAAGAAGAGTAAAAGCAGAGCAACACCTGAATCAGATCTTAGTTTTTCTGAGTATTTTAGAGAATATTTTATGTATTAAAAGAAACCTGAATATTGGAAATAAACAAATAAATTACAAAAATGGCATAAAGATAGTCTCTAGCTGATAAACAGTTACTTTGCCTTGAAGTTAATTTGTCTCTCTTACATGAGAAATAAGTTAGCTTATAAATAAATTTCTGCTTTGAAAAAATAGAAATAATTAAATCATAATTCCTATACCAACGGAAAAAGTTAATAGAAATTTTAATGAAAGTACAAACTACATAGCATTTGAACTCAATATCCTTGAAATATAAGGCTTCTATCCCCCAGGCTAAACAGCTTTTGGTACCATCTACAAACAAGATGCATGATTTTCACAGGCTCTCCTGAAGAGCAGAGTTATTATCATACATTAGGTTTTGCTTCTTGATTAAAAAAATCATATTAATTAAATGCAATTAAATTAAATTAAATTAAGAGTTGAAGATGCAGCAATCCATTTATTATTATTTTCTCACAGTGTGGGCCACATTCTAATAGAGCAATCACCCTCCCTCCCAGCCTCCCAGTCACGATTACACAACATCCCTGGAGCACTTGCACTAGCTGTGTGTGCAGAATAGATACGTTACAGAAGTATTTACAGTTCTCTTTAGTGAGATTTTTCTCACATGAAGAAACTTGTTGTGTGGGCTCCCCTTCATCTTTTGGGTCATCTCTTCCTCGGAGTTGTTTTTCCTTTGTCTTGCTGTCTCTAATCTGTCTTTTCTTTGTCCCATTGTGTGCTGTCTCCTTGCGTTGTACTGGTCGACTTCACTGTATCCACGCTAGAATTCCTGGAAACCTTCTTGCAAAGGACAGACATCTCTGCTGATGATAGCTACTCTTACTGTGCCTGTGTTGTTCGATCACTGAGATCGTACATATCAATGATCCTTGAGAAAGGAGAATAATGGAAGAGATTCCTCAAAGTAAGAACAAATGATTTTTTTTTTGTCTTGAAGGCAAGATCTGTCAACCAAAAGGCTCTCTTTGTTTCATGTACAGACTCCTGAGCAAACTTTAATCATGTCACTTAAAGACTAGAGGATTAGGATATGTCCGTTTTGTTAAGGGATAGAAGTTCCTATGCTGGGAGGGTAAGTTGGACTAGAGGGAACTGCAGGAGGTAGAGGAGCCTGCTCCTGCGCGTAAGTTACTATGTCAGGCCATTCTGCCCTACTCTACGTAGTCTGGCAGTATGAAACACATGGGCTGCCCCTCTAAACCAGAGCTGAAAAAACCTGTTGAGTTCAACACGAGACACGAGACAAGGTAAACCACTTTGCCCAGCAGTATGGAAGAGGTAATGCAGTGCCAGCTGACTGAAGAACTGATAGCGGATGAGGAATCTAGGGCAAAATAAAAGACCATTTTTTGCCAGATAAATCTCAGAGCAGTCCTATTTGCAAACCTGTGACCTCGTTAAAATGAACATGTTCTCCATGGATTTTTATCTTCCTGAAAATAGGAGAGAAAAAGAATTCTATTATTTGCAGTTCTTTGTGAGCAGGCAATCCTCATGTGGGAGAACTACTGAGAGCCTGAGCAGCTGCCCCTAACTAAAACCAGGTTTTCATTGATGAACGCACAGACAATTACATGCTACAAAATTATACAGGAGCTAGTTTTTTAACGTGCATATAATAGAATGTGGAATTATTTTCTGCTGTTGTGCTCTACTTCCCTCCACCACACTGGCACTGCCATTTCCCCTCTTCTGAAAAGCCTGTTCCTCTCAAGAGAATTCACCCCCCACCTCCCTCCATGCTCCCACCATCTGCAGGAAACTTCTTCCTGTATCATCTGTCTCACCCATTTTCTACCTCACTTCAATTCACTGCTGGCAACATGTTCTCTCCCTCGCCCTCCTTAATTCCTTTTCCTTTCTCTCAGCAACATAATTTTGTATGTTAATATCGTTATTTAGTGTTATCTCAGGTTCCTGGATCCAGGTTGTATCGAAGTACCTTGTTGCATTGCATTTGCTGCAGTATCTTTATACGTTATGTTTTTATCTCATACGGCAGGCTTGTTCAAGGACATTATGAAAATGAGTCTTTCTCTGATTACATACTGCTGATTCAAGACACAATTTTGTTTTCCTTTTGGAAAATCATGTTGGCTAAGTGTCTTTCTTCTTGATATCTCTGGACAGCTTCTGTATTGTGTTCCCTTATGACTGTTTCAGAAACAGATTAAACTATACTGGAAAATAATCCCTTTATACTATCCAATTCACAGCAAATACTAACAGGGACTGTGCTGAACAGAAGATGTCTTCTGTAAATAGAGTGACTCCATAACAGTTTTTCCTCCAATATTTATACAGTCAGAAACATGGGCTTAGAATTTATTCTCCACCCCATAGCCAAATCCCGTTCAGATCTTCAACTCTCTTAACTATGTTGTTACTTGGGGACACATCAGCCTGTAAGTCAGAGTAGGAACCATGTAGAAAGGTCAGGGTATTGCTTTACAGACAGATAGATATGCACATGTACGCTTACAGTCATCATGTCCACTTCAGTCCTGCACCGCAAAGACAATTTCTGAACCAAAGTGAACAGTAGGCAGGCACTTCACCACAATCAGATCCTCGGTCTTTTGCAGCTCACCTTACAGTTCACATTGACCACTCCTGATTAAGACTGACTTTTTATTCATTATCACATTTAAAAATAGTTTTAAAGGTTTATTTGTAAAGTTTATTTGTAACAGGTTCACAAATGAAGGAAAAAAAAAATCTTGCCAGATGTCCACTAGTTTTCAGAGAAAACCCTAACCAAACTAATCTCCTGAGTCTGAGAAATCGAATTGTAAGCCTTTCAGAAAAATTGCACTATAAAATAGATCACTCATGAAAATATAATTAAAGTGGTTAGTAGTTTTCACTACAGGAGCTTAGTTCAGCTCTCTGAATCACCAGCCGTCGCGCCATTCATGTGAAGTTGGATCAAATCTGCCATACAACTGCTCCATACTGATAGTTCTTGGGTGCATGAAAGTATGCTCTACTCTACGTTCATCTGTTAGACCTTTTCCTTCCTGCTGTTCAAGAATCCAGCTAGTACTTTCAAAGAAGAGGTTTTTACTCCCTAAAGGGCTTTCCACAAACATAACACTGTACCAAACTAGCACTTGTTCGTTGCCCTTTCAAAGAACACACAAACAAAAATATCACATTTATTTGTGGAGATAAATTCAGTTTTCCATGACAGCAATTACTATTCATAGTCCAAATTTCCCTCTAGAAGACAAGATTTATATTGTGTCCTAAAAAAAGTCTGTTTCTTTGTTTGTTTTCTAGTGGAAGATGGCAGAAGGACTGGTAGTACCCCCCCAAAGTTACAATATGCAATACATAAAACTGATTCAATATATAAAAACATATACAAAGATAGCAGACCCACTAAGGAATATATTAGAGCTTTCCTAAATAAAGAGAAACGGATATTTGGTAAGGAAGGAGAGAAGGGTGGATTTAAAGGAATGGTTGGTTTTCTCCAACGATAGCCTTTTTAATTTCTAAAGCTTTGCCCTGGAGGGCCATTTACCAACTTGCTTAAACAGTGTGTATATGTAGTTCAAAACAATAACCGCTTAAAGGTATGAAAGGCTATGTATGATTCCACTGAAATGCTTTCACATTATTTTCTTAACCAGAGAATTCTGCATTCACATTTTAAAGTATTAAATAGAAAGATGTCCTGGTTTGTATTATTTAACCAATGAACCAGCTGCAGATTCATTTTCTGTATGATTTCCCTGATGGATACATTCAGGATGCTGCGGTCAGAAGCTGGTGAAACAATCCCTGGGAAGAGGTCAGAAAAGATGCTATCAGAGAACAGAATGTTGTGGGACAGGTACAGAAAATTAAAAAAAAAAAACCAAAACCAACAAAACCCCACCAAACAGATAAGGAATGTGCGGCCAGAGGCACCACTCAAGTAATAATTTTAGCTTCTCTTATTTAAATCTCCTTTAATCCTTCATCTACAATTAATAAAATTTGCTATTTAAAACAAGTTCAGAGGGTTCCACCTTTATTGCTGAAACATAAAAGTAAAATTCTGGCCTTTCATCATCTAAAATATATGTAAAACTTTGTGAATCAAAAGTCTCTTTCAAACATCTCTGAGGGTGACAAGTTAAAAACCTGCCAAAAATGAACAGTTTATTGTCGAAATCCCAACACAGAATAATGAAGATACAAGCCAAGATGATACTCAGTGGTATACTGAGTTGGCATCAAAGACACTGAGCATTCCATCTATTTTGAAAAGTAATTTTTAATTTAAAATAAAAGATAACCCGTTAAAGGTGCAAAGATTATCATACCTAATAGCATCAGATAGACTGTGTACATGGAGTATGGAAGCAATACACACAGGGAAACAACCCCAAATTAGCATTAAATGTAGACTCACATAACAGCAGTGACAATATTAACAATATAAAAAAGGAACTGTGTATAAACATATTTTGTGTTCTTTTAGAGCCAGATGAGATATTTGCACATTGAACTCACAGAAAAATGCTATTTTCACAGCCCTGGATTGCTAAAGAAGAGTCCTGCTTACCATACAGAGATGAGCCTGATGTGGTACGTAAGGAAGGCGAGAGCCTGTGTGCCTTCCCTTTGCTACTCTAACACAGATCTGTGATGGTCTCAGCCTGTGCACTGGGAGCTGAGGGAGTGCAGTCAGTTCCAGGAGAAAACCACTGCATCCTCTCTTTTTCTTCCAGCCTGGCCACCAGGTGAAGCAATGGACCATGGGACAAGCCCTGCTCAGGTATCTTTGGCTACTGAAGACCTGTGGCCAAGGAGCTGGGCCGCTCTGCTCAGGGATGGGAAGGTGCCAGTGAGGTGAGCAGGGACATGTAAGCACAGCCACCCCTGCGATCATTAGGGCCCTCTCTGCACACCAGCCTGCCTGAGAGACTATAATACTGAAGGGAAGTTGAACAGGGAAGAGTCAAAAGGGATGCAAAATGGAGTCCCTCTTTGACCAAAGCCAGAGGCTAATGAGAGGACACCACTGTGCTGTAGGCACCCTCGACCAGCTCCAGCGTAACATTGCCTTGGAAAAAAATTCTTTTCCATTCTTTTCTATGTATTTGCTTTTGATGTGATTTTTTGTTCATCTGTTTTATACGCCAGGACTATCTCTTTCACCTTTGAATATCTGATTGTGTAGTAAGAGTTTCTGGAGGGAATACATTAAAAAAAAAAAATCCATCTCAAACAGCTTAACAACATAGGTGTAAAAGAGATCCTTTCCTGAATCTGTTTGAGAACTGGAAAAGAACATATGCATCTAAACATTTGTAATTTTTTCCTCATAAAGCATATTTCTTCTAAAATTGTTGCAATCAGAATGACCTATGGAGTGAAGAGTGGCGCTGACTTGAGATATTTAATAAATGGTATTGTTTTAACATCTTTACTCTTCATCATTTCTATTGTTCCTATTGTATATATAAAGATTGATGTATGCACTCAGGAAAATAAATTAATCTACTCTGAGTCAGCCTACTCAGGCACTTCCCTGTCTCTCTTCAACAGTGTGTTCAAAATTGAACTAGGAAGTTTCTGCATTTTGGAGAAGTTTTCTCCTGTGTCTTTGAAAGCAGATGACACCCTACCTGGATCCAAACAAACAACTTCTTTGGTGCCTGCCTAGTTTCCAGCCTCATCATCCCTATGTGCAGCATCAGAATGAGGTAGAGGTAGGGAATAGGGGGGAATGCTCACTCCTGCTG
>NW_010412334.1:20025-40380 GCF_000710305.1 Buceros rhinoceros silvestris
GCTGAACACTGCTTGCACAGAGAGGAACCCCGGCAGGAGTGTTCCCTGAGACCATTAAACAAGCTAAGGATACCTCAGCAATGATATTGTAGCTATGACAGACGGCTGGCGCTAGCAAAGTGTTGTTTTTCAGAGGGATACCTGAATAGGCACATCTCTTGTTTCTACCACTGCAGTACAGAAGTATATGCTGTGTTTCTCTTTTAAATGATGTACTTTTATGTGTAAGAACAAACAATAAACAGTGTATGTGCATATTGTGTGTGGGATACACATGCTGAAGACTCTCAAATTGTTTCTGGATGTTGAGTTTAATGGCATTTAAACAGATCCAATTTGAACAGTTAGCTTTCTGAGATATCCTAATTTGGTCTTCCTCTCTTAAGCTAGCAGAGCCAGACTGGGTTTCGCAAACAGGTAGTTTGAAAGAACATTACTGTGTCAGATAAAGTATGTAAAAATGACATTATTCACATTTCTAAGATCACAAATACCGTATTATTTCAACACACAAAAATCTCTTGTTTGTCAGCCTGTCTTTAGTCCTGTCAGAGATTAAGTTGTAATCATGCCTGAAAGAAACAGCTGAAATCTACTCTGTGATCAATTCGCGTAGATACCTTGAACAGAACTGCTCACCGTGACATTTAAAACACTCGGGTTGCTACAAGGCAGTATAAACACACCGAAGGGAAGTTGCATACCATAAAAAAAAAATATTACACAATAAACATAATTCAGATCAACGAGGAGAATGGCAAATTCCAGAAGAAAAGCCTGTCAATCCCACTCCTTGCACCTCACACACAGAGATGTGCATCCAAGGGAAAATAACAGTTCATAACTTCCATTAAAATATACATTTAATAACTTTACATGGCTGTAATGATGCTTTGAGAGTTTTCAAAGAATGAAATGCATTTGGAAATGCTTTTCTAAGGACTAAAGGCTACTAGCAAATTCCCTGCCAAAACAACTTAAATTACCATGCTCCTTTTCCATGCGTGTTCAAAAGCAAAATGGAGATGAATATGAAACACCAAGTCTAAGATCTATTTTTCAAAGTGTTGAAGCCAACACATGAAAGTGAAATATTTCTTAGTCTCCCTAACTATAGATCCACCACATTAATGCAAGACAACGACTAAAAGCTATACCAAAGCATTTAAAGGCTAAAAAACAAGCAATCTGGTTTTCTCAAGAAGAGCATAATAAATTAGGTGTAGAAGAAACAAAAGTGTTCAGAATTCTAAGGCAACTAAAAAACTGCCTGTTAGACACTAAGGAATACCTAAGTGTGAAATTTCAAAACCTGAAATATCTAATTTATTTCTATCTTTAAAATGCCTGTTCCTCTTAGGAATATGAAATAAGGTACATGCACAATAACCTGAAAAACCTCAAGAAGATGTAGAGACAGATGGAAATGTAAACAAGTTTGAAGGATCTCTGCCAAAAGTCTGCTCTAATCCACTGTCCAATCATTAAAGAATAAACAGCACACAACCCCCTTTGTTTTGAATGAATTACAACTTGGAATTACTTGGCAAACACACAATGCAGAATGTCATGGAGAAAAAAAAACAGAATCTAGCATAGAGGGACATATTTGCAAGTCATCTCCTTCTGTGCAAGATCACAAAAAGATAAAAAATATGTCTTTAGGACTCTGTTGGCTAAGGGTATAGAAAACAAACTTTTCCCTTTTTGCTCCACAGCCCTGGTAGTAGCAAACTGGGGGCACTGTGAGCTGCAGGAACCATGGGAAATTGGACTGTCTCACAAAAGTTGCCTCGGAGCTGTCCTTGGGACTTGACTTTCCATCCAAAGGCAGTGAGGCTCCGGGGAGGCTAGCACATCCTGGGGCATCTAGCCTGATGGGTAGCCGG
This sequence comes from Buceros rhinoceros silvestris, assembly GCF_000710305.1. Lineage (NCBI taxonomy): Eukaryota > Metazoa > Chordata > Aves > Bucerotiformes > Bucerotidae > Buceros > Buceros rhinoceros. The sequence goes on from NW_010412334.1 coordinate 21,915, forward strand.
CACTCCAAAAGGGACCTGAGGAGCAGCTTGTTGCGGCTGTGGGTGCAGGAGACGTGAGGTTGCCAATCTTGTAGCTGTATCTCAAATGTTGCATCTTCATAAGGTATGTAATAAAGAGACTAACTTTAATTCTTCCTCAGACATAGCCTCCTGGCATTTTAGATGGCCAATTTCCCTGCTGCGATTTACATCTGTCTCACAGTAAAATATCTCTTGTATCAGGAAGAGGAAATATCCCTAGCAATTTCCTATTCATTCCACTCTCTTGTGACAGCATGCTTCTTAAATTAAGACTTATCATCAGAGAAGGTGCCCAGCACTGAGATCGTACTTCATAGAAAGAAGCTATAGATGTCTACAGTGCAGAGAAGTAGATTTGCAATGAGGCCATCAGTATTCAGTTCTTCTCTAACTAGTTTGTGTGCTCCCAGCAGTGTCTCTCATTTGGTGGTGTCAGCAACACCTACCAGAAGCTGTCTGACCAGACAGGAAAATGGATACATTACTTTTAATTACATGACTCATTAGCTAATGAAATTAATTTTAAACAACAAAGAAATTCTATGTTCTATTTCTCTTATAGATTAGACTGACTACATTTACATGGGTGAAACACTTTGACTTTCAAATTCCCAATATCTCACATCCACATATTGTAGCAACTATGAAAGAATGATTTTTTGCTGACAATAGACACAGAAAAGGACAAGACATCCCTCTCATTGATGCCAGCATAGATTGGAAGTAATTCTATTAAGGTCAACGTGGACATGTCAGACATTGCAAATCTATATTTCCCAGGGAGAGAAGAGAGCAGGAGCTGGAGGCAGGATTTCAGTAGGAAAATAGTGGGCAATTCTATTAGGAAAACACGGCTTGATAGGGTATAAAGTTTTGATTACATTTATATATACATACACACAGAATATACATATATATGCAAGAAAACAGATTCTACTATTCATCTGTTCGGGTGGTCTATCAATGATGCATTAATATAACCTGTTTTACTTGTGTAGATTAATCCCAGTTGTTTTCCCCTTTTTCCAAAGAACTTCACCTCCAAATTAGGAAATATTACGGTTCTCTTTCTGTAATTAGTTAGATTTACTTACATTTTCTTTGTCTGAGAGAAGATGTGGCTAAGACCAGCTAAAATTACTCCTTCCAACTGTTTCTAGCCTCCCTTGCCTTTTGCATGAAGTGGGAAACTTTCTGCAAAAAGCCACTGCCTGTCCTCTTTGATGCAATGGCAATCATGCCTTTATTTACCAGATAAATATATAACCTGATCTTTAGTCCATTGGAGGGAAGATCCAAACACAAAGGGATCTCTGCAGAAGATGTGTTGGAAAGAGGGTGATGAGGGAAGAAGATAAGGTTCTTCAGAAGCTGGGTCTTAAATTTCCAAGGTCTGTTTATTTCCCATAAAGGAAATAGGCTAAGACATCTAAAATGGCCTCCACACACACAAATACCTAAAGCAGCTGCTGGAGTGGCCGATGCAAAGAGATGGCATTAGGACATCTTGTGGAGCCCAGCCCTGGAGCAAGGTGAGTCAGATCAGATGTACAGTCCTGCTCCATACCTCCACACCTCTGTTGTCAGCCTCCTTCCCACGTCCCCTTTCCTGCCTCTTGGAGAGTTTTGCGCCTTCCATTGTTAATTCTGTAAAAGCAAAACTTTTGCAGAGTTCATGGATTGTTTTGTATGACATCTTTGCACATCATAATTGGGAAATGTGTTAAATTAGCTGTTAGCTTCAGTAATTGAATCATGCTGACTGTGGCCTGTATGGAGTCCCTCAGCTGGATCTAACGACAGCCTCAGAGCTAGAAACAGAAGCTGGGAAGAGCCAGGAAAGCAGGCAAGGAAGGCGGATGGAAGCGGAGAGAAAGGCTTGGCGGGGGATTCGGAGAACCTGCCATGGGGACCCCATTGTGCCTGGCATGGTATGAAACATAGTGCAGAGTCAAATGCAGTTGCCCCCCTCCCCAGCTGCAAACAAAGACATAATTGTACCCATTAGTTTTGCTGTGAAGTAGCGATGAGTGAACTTCTAAGAGTTTAGAGATCATTTCACTACATGGTCCAGGTGATTAGCTGAGCCCCTTGGGCCTGCAAGACCACCCTTACATCTCATGTAAACAAGCTTAACGTGAGATGGTGGAAGTTTTTAGTTCCCCTTCCCAGATGGCACAGAACACTTTGGAAAGGCAGTGGCAGTTTGAAGAATTCGTAAAACTTAACTTTTCAAACCTGAGAAAGACTTTATTTTCACTGGCAGATGAGAGCTTGTAACATTTCCTATTTCATCAGACAAGTTGGGCATCAGCACACACAGTTAAGTGCAGTATTTTCTAAGCCTTACAGGCACTCATTTAGGATGGTAATATCATCGCACTTGGTACATGTGTCCATGTATTAAGGAAAACGGATTCCAACGTTTCTCTCTGTATGTTCAGTTGATCCAACCTAGTGTATATCACCCCTCTCTCTCAGCTCCAGACAGCCAGTCTCATGGGCATTAATGAAAATATTAAGATGAGCCTCTTATTTGTTATCCAAGAAACCATCCAAATTTCTTAAGGCTTTAATTCTGCTGGAATTAGTTGTTGGCAGTGACCTTGCTTTAATATATGTTTCTCTGAGTATAACTGGTGAACAGAGAATCTGTAGCACACTTATGTTTTCAACCAAATCACTACTACACGGACTCGTCTGCCCAGCTGCACATACTTTACCTGAAAGCTCAACATCTCCTTATTCCATGGTCTGTTGAACTCCCCCCAGGTTGCTCTCTACTGGCTTGCACTGCCCAATACAACAAGCGAACGTTAGCAGCTTAACTTGTCTGGCTGTCAGCCCCGTGCATGCAGATGCTTCCACTGTTCATTAAACCTTTCGAAATCATGTGACCCTGCCACTGAAATCTGCTGGAATCTGCAGTGACATGGGGTTTATGTATGTGGGGAATTAACTTCCACTACTGAGGCAGTTAAGGGCAGAGGCTATGCAAAATTTCCCTGATTCTTGAGAGACAGCAGATTTCATGGGCATTGGCGTGCTAAAATGGGAGATGCTCGTTCACTCACTTGACAAGCCTTGCCAGTGAAGTCTTATGAGACAGTGGTTTCTCAGCTTTTAATTGATATGTTCCTGGGACTGATGAAGAATAGATGTGGTGCTCCCACCCACCACAGCAGGGTTCCTTTAGTGCGGCATTGCACATTGCTTAGGTAGCCCTGAAACGTATACTCAGTTAAGTCCATCTTCTAAAGCATGTATCATCACCACAGGGAACTTGCCCATCCCTTCCCAAACAACATCCCCAGGACTAGGTTGAAAATGAGCCCTAGCAGGGCTGTCTCTGCTGGCTGTCCCAAGGAGAGCTCTTGCTCAGCCTTATGCTGTGGTGATAGGGACAAGGCTGGACCAAAACAAACTGCTCCCAATGCATGAAGAAATCATGCATTTAAGCCTAGAAATCCTGGGTGTGGACAGAAAGTTCTAGCCAGCAAAGCCAGAGAACTTCTCTTACAGGTGAATTTGATTTTTAAATTAAGACCACAAGCGCATTCTCCCGTCAGGGAGGTGACTTGGTGAATCCCATTAACTGCTCATCTCTCCCAGCTATCTGCAGGTACTATCAATACACCTTCCGCTGCCTCTCCTGGGATAGTTGAGACACTTGGCAATTAATTTGCAGGATCTCAAGCAGAAAATTATCTCTCTGTAGATTGAGCAAACCCTGACTGGTCTCCATTTTAAGACAGATAGTACAGAAATGGCTGCTATTCCCATGAAATCCTGAGCGTGCACCTCCCTCTCCACTTAAACCCTCTTAGTCATGGGATTTATACAGGTGATAAAGGACAGTGCTGTTGTACAGAAAAATCACAGCCTGGACATGGCCAGAACTGCACCCAAAACTGAGCAGTGGCTCTTTCAGGGCCATCTGACTATCACTGCCTGCATCTATGTGAAAATGCTGGGACAGCCAGCTCTTTGGGGCAAATAGCTGGGGATTCAGAAAACATTTTCTTCTTAATTTTCACTATGAACAGCACTTTTAACACATAAGAATGAGGACCTGCACATTGCAGTCGAGAGACAAAATTTCTATTTTCTATATGCAGAAAAAGCATTGAAGTGAATATGTTTTATTGATTATTTTGACTGTGGATTTGGAGAATAAGATCTATTCTAAGTGATATTTGCTATTTAAAACTTCGGCAACATGACAATTAAATAAAAGTCAGTTAATTTTTAATTTATTTCTATTAATTTATTTTCCAGAACCACTAAACTGTGCTCCAGACTAGATAGTGCTCTCCTCAGAATTCAAAGTATATCATATTAAGGTTCTTTATAGATACTTGGAATTTCCTTGCGAAATTGAAATCTGTTGCTATGAATACTTATGATAAATACAATTAACTATTCCTCTTACCCTGGAAATGAAGAAGAAAAATAAATTCTAACTGAAAGAAAGGTTTTTCTTGGAACAGCTTCACAGGGATATCAAAAATGGTAATAAAATGGTGATATAAAAATTAAATCAGTGTATACAAACTGAAATGTTAAATGCTATACTTTCTATTCAATATTTATCTAAAATAAAAATCCTAGCTTTCTGTGAACACTGCAATATGCTTTCAGTTACTGTAAGTATGATAACACCTATTCTAAGAGGAATTTTCTTTGACTGTGGGGTAGGAACTTGGTAAATTGATCAGGTATGTGAATAACAATGAAAAGCCAGATCTGCGCAAATCTGGTGCTACCAATTAATTTTCCCCACCTTCAGGTGAGTTAGTTCACAGCAGATCAGCAGCTTCAGCCTTACATTCTTAACGAAGTTGTGAACATTTCTTTAAAGTTCCCACAAAAGTGGTTAATTCATAATCAGGACATGAGCAATAAATTTCTCTCACTTAGCATTAAAGTAACATTAATTACTCAACATTGATTCATGTTAATTATTTTACCAAGGGAACTTTGTTCTCCCAAGTTCCCACTCAATTAAAGCCTCACTCATACTTTGAACAAAGAGACCCTAACCAAAACCAAAACAAATCCCAGAACCCCTAGAAGTGCTCTCCCGTCTGGGAATGTCCTGGCAAAATCTCTGCGTATCCATTTGAGGTATTGATACTGCCTCCTACAGCAGGCTTCCTGAGAACCTCTCCGTATTGAATGCGTTTATCGCACAGCCTCTCTGTGCCATTTATCCTATGAGTCAGAGAAATAAAGCACGGTGTTTGTCTGCCCTAATTTAAGTAGCTAAAGTTAGATGTCACCCCAGGCTCATCTGCTGAATAACCCTCTGGAAACATTCCCATCTCTACCTCTCCTGCCAGGGCAGAGCAAAGTCATCGGCTCAAACTTAGACATCTTAATATTAGATCAGAGTCAGATGAAATGTAGCCCAGCCTAAGTGATTTACCTAAATTACAATACTGGGAAAAAGATCTCATCTTTCAAGCCCAGCTAGCTACTAGACTATTCTTTCTCTTCCCCAGTTCAAAATGGAGCAACAACCACTGTTTCAAGTAGCACTTACAGAATTTAAATTTTTTAATGCTCTAGCATTGCTGTCTGGTTAACTACACAATGATTTTCTGTATAGAAAAGTTAGAAAGCATTTCACAGAAAAAAACACCTGATTTACGTAGTTTGTGGGAGGATGATTTTTTTTTTTACATTATCATCACGTAAAATTTAAACTATTTAGAAAATTAAATTAAATTAAATTAAAATTAAAATTAAATTAAAACTATCTTTCAAAATTACATAAAGTTTTATTATCAGTTATATATAGTTGGGTGTTCATAGTTCTGTTATTATAGTTCTGGAATTATTGGGGGGTGAATCTCAGGAGGTTCAGTGCATCCCATTTTTATATACAAATTGAAAGATACTACCAGAGAGTTTAATGAGTGCTAACTCATTACAGATGAGTGTAAAGTGTCCCACATGTTTATGAGGTGAAGAAAAGGGTATCTACAAAGCACAAATGGTCACGATGACATAAACAAAATCAACCTAAGTACCCTGTCACGGGGTATGCTGTAAGATTTGGTTAACTGCTAGGTAAAAAAAGCCATTAATCTTTTATAATCCGTTTGTAAACAGAGCCTCCTTGCAAACTGTCACCTTAAAAATATGTAAGGATTTAAAGAGACACCTCATCAAATATATCCTCTAGCTACTTGAGAATGCTGTGCCTGTTGTCCCCGGCCCAAAAGATGCACCTTTCCAAGTTTGGTCCAACTAAAATCAAACAGCAGCCTTATGATGGTAAGTAGAATTGACGATAGATACCAAAAAGGCTATATTTAACTCAGAAGTCTTGCACCTCTCGTGTCACAAACAAGGAATAAATTCTCAGCAAAGAGACACCTTAACCAGACGCAGTTATTATGCATGCACTCAAGGCTATGGAAATCCGCAAGGAGTAAAATTCCTTTGAATAATGCCCTGCCTCTTCCAAGAATCTCATATACGTTTGCTTTTCAGACTTGATAGAGCAATCTCTGTCTGCTTGGTAGTCTGCAGGTCAGTGTGGTAGTTGTTGGTCTCTCACCAGCAACTTTTTGATAGTTGTGGAAAAAATGGCTCTGACCATACTAGTTTTAGAAGGCTTCTTAAATACAATACATCTCCAAATATGAGGGACAACTCCCTTCCATCATCATTTTCACCTCTCACTTTCAGGTGGCAAAACAAACAAAAAACATCAGGTCTATTAAAAATATATAAATTACTCAAGTTTGGCAAATTGCTACTCTTGCAGGATTACACCTTCAGAACACAGATGTTAAAACCTTACTGCATAGATTTCACAATTTTTTTCAAAACCGGAACAAGAGAGTGAAGTTTCTCCTGCTTTATCATTTACAGCATAAGGTGGATCTGAACAGGGGGTTTCATGTCAGGAAGATGCTTGATTGATTTTGGAATAGAATCTTCAATGTTTTATAAAGGTTTCATCCATATACCACATGAAGTAAAAAGACAACTCTGATGGTAAAATTGCCTGCTAAGAAGAAAAAGAATGCAAAGGTTTCTTGGAGACATTTATTTCTAGTCTTTATGAGTCTCCTGGTATGTCATTATAAACTGGGGAAAACAGGAATCGGAGATATTAATGGCTTTGCTCTCATTTTTTTTTGTCTCAGAAGAAGGTAAGACGAAATGAACTGAATTCAAACTTGGTGTGAGCCTCATGAATTTACATCCAAACTGATGGCAAAAATAAATAAAATGAATTGCTTCTACTTTGATGAGCTATACTGTTCATCTTGGATATAACTGTCTTCTATATCCTCCTGAATTTATTTTTTGTAAATTCCTATGTTAGGCTGTTTGTTAAACATTTTTGATGAGTAACTCTTAAGGTAGGAAAACATAACATTTTATCTGATAAGTGAGTGAGAAAACACTGTAAACAAGACAAAAACATTAAAAATCTTCCTTGGAGAGTTTCCAAATCTAGCAATGAAGCACCGAGTCCTTTTATTTCCTTAGTTAAAAAGCCCATTTAGAATATATCACTTTTCATTTCCAGCAACAAATCGCCTCCTAAAATAATTTTGATTTAAAGGGTCATAATATCCAATCATAATGTGCTATCAGACACACTGAGTATGTCTGATAAAGTCTTCACTGAGGTGTGATTTCTGATATGCAGAGATCATAGCTTGTTTAAATATAATGGAAATCCCAGTTTGGGGTTTGGCTCATGCAAGAGACACATTTTTTTTCCTGTGACTTGCTAGGATGGTTCTCCTCCCAGAAAACCTTGTGTAGATTTCCCAAGAGAAAATCCCAAGAAACATATTCTTGTTTGTCCAAAAACAAGTGGGGGGACATCAGTAGTAAAACAATAAACAAAAAAACACCACAAAGGCAAAGAAATCGTGTACAAATGGGTGGGCTGTAAGAAACCACAGTACTGCACACAGGTGTCCCACTCAGCATCTGCGGGACAGGCACATCTGTTCCCATCCTCCCACAGCAGCACTGACAGACACAAGCTCTCAAGTGAACGAGACTGAATTACAACAGCTCAATAGCTTACTGCCTCTCAGTGAGCGGCCAAACACCAGCTTTGATTTGATAGAGCCCTCCCCAGTGATGAGCCAAAATGCAGCAGCTGAAACTTCTTCCTAACTGCATTAACCTCAGCCTATTTTACTGAGGTTTGGACTAACCCACTTCACCTCCCAATTCAGCCAGACTCACCCTGCACACAAGGGCACTTAGGACAGCTCCTCCGACAGGTGGGAACACATTGCACTGCAAGTACTTAACCTCTCACCATCACAGGCTAGTCTCGTCTCCAGCCAAAGCTTAATTCTTCCCTGTGATAGATTATTTTGTCTTAAATCATCCTGACAAAACACGTTGCTTTTTGTTTTTAAACAACGCATCATACTAGGTTTTTTTAACTAGGATACTACTGCATAGCATAAACAGGAAATCATATTGTTAATACATACTTATATATATAATGTTATTATATACTACGTATTTATATTCTTTACCAGTATAGAGTATAACTGTCATAGGCATACCCTCTAGCCATGTGTTCAACACCATATTTAATACCTGTCATTCATGTTTTGTTCCCTCTCTGCTCTTGTCTCCAGGGGGAGAGTACAGAGTGTAGTAGAGCGCTCAGTTTTGCCAGGGCCTTTGGTTTGGCTCTGATTTTAAAAATAAGTGTTGCTCCATGCTAGTGTCAGGAACCGAGAAGTTCAAGAGGCACTTCTTGCCCTGGAGCATCAGGTGAGGAGGTGGTCAGTACTCGTGCCAGAGGGCACTTGCTCCCTGCCTCCCAGTCTGACACCCCAGAAACCCACAGACCTCTGCACAGAAGAGTTTTTTAAAGCTAAATCTATGAGTCCACATGTAAAAAGAAAGCTGGTTTGCAATGCAAAAACACAGCCTAAACATTCATGGAGGCTTTCTATTGTAAAGAAGTAGTTGATATGTCATGATTGAAGGTGACAGCCTACTTGAAACGGAAATATTTTCTGTCATGGTTTAACCCCAGCCACCAACTGAACACCTTGCAGCCACTCACTGACTACTTCCTCCTGCCAGTGGGATGGGGAGGAGAAAGAAGAAAACTTGTGGGTTGAGATAAGAACAGTTTAATAACTAAATTAAACCAAAATATAACAAACAACAATAATAAAAAATATTATAGTAATAATTGTAATGAAAAAGAGAGAAATAAAACCCAAGGAAAGGACAAGAGGTGCACAATGCAATTGCTCACCACCTGCTGACCAATGTCTGAGCAGTGATCCGCTCCTCCTGGGCAGCTCCTCCCAGTTTGTATGCAGGGATGTGTTCCAGATATTCTAGGGTACGGAATATCCCTTTGTTCCCCCCCAGCTTCCTGCACACTGGCAAAACATGGGAGGTTGTAATGTCCTTAGTAACAACTAAAATCATCAGCATATTATCAACGTTGTTCTAATACTGAATCCAAAACACAGCACTATTCCAGCTACTAAGAGGCAGGCTACAAAGAATAAAAGAAAATGAGCTCCAGCTCAGCTGAAACCAGGACAGTTTCACAGATCTAATTTCTCTGTAATGGTCAGAAAAGGCATTTCATCAGCGAGGCAGGAGGAATTAGGCTCTGTCATTCCACCAGTTCCTCCCAAGATCAAGCATGCCATAGGGAATGTAAGTACAAAATATGTGCATCCAAGTAAAATGCCTTCTGCTACCAGCACAATGAGTTAATTTTGGCAGGTTGACGTCTCTGACTGTTTTGCTGGGAACCAACACTTCCTATGCTTGGAAATTAACTTTCAGATTTCCAGTGAGGATGGGGACAGGGCTTGTCACCCACGGGTGGCAAAGACAGATCTTGTGACGAGAACTAAAAATGTGGAACTCATTTAAAAAGTATATCTGATATAACATTAGCCACTGGAATACATCCAATTTATAATTATAAGACTGCAAAATTTAAATTAGGTCAAACTTCAGCTCCAAATTAAAATGAAATCATTCAAGGGCTTAATGCATACCAGCAAGACATGCAATGTTGCATCTGCTTTCACACTGGCTACTTGAAGGCTAAATTGATATTAAAAGCGAGAATGTTAAATAAATGGATTTCTTTTTAATCAAGAGTTGGTGTTTTCTTTGCTCATCACTTTGTGATAGAGGGCCATGAAACTATCTCAGCAAAACTGCCAGGGCTTGCAGTCTCCATAGGCTACTACCCAGTGAAGCTGAGCTACTTATTTAGTGGCAAAAATGTTTCACTATTTGGAGTTTCTAAAGTTACACAAGTAAAGAAGAAAAAGGTTTGATAAATCTCGCATGAATATAATGGCAAACCTCAAGCAAATTACCTTTAAAAAATTTATTTACCAGAGACAGTTCAGCTTAGATGAAATATTTACTTTTCCCAAGCTTTTGCTTTTCCACAATTTAATAGCAAGATTAACTGCTGAAACTAAAAGCTGGTGAGTTGCCACAAACCATGTAGTGAAATGGTGGCTTTCTTTACCATAGATTCTAGAACTCTGCTGACTCTCAGATTCCAGCCCTTACCAGTAGATCATCCTGACATCATACTGAGGATTGGTAGGATCCCAATAGGAGCCACACTGGGTCCCTTTTTTCTTCCAACCTAGAGAGTGGCAGCAGCATGTGGAGACAAGTGGTGATGTGCCCTGCTCTCTGTGCTAGGCTGCTGGACACAGCTCTGTAATGAGTCAGTAAGAAAAAACAAACAAACAACCCAACAAATCTAAAGAGTCGGGAAAAGAGGCCTAATTAATGGAAAATAATTTCTGTTTGGGTTATGCATGAAATCTGCAGGCTTTCCCTGAACCAAAAGAGAAAGGAGCTTACATTCCTGTCATTTCCTTTAAAATTTCCATTTTATGAGAGTAAGACTAGAGAACTCTCTACTGTGAACCCACCTCTCAAAGACATTTCATCAAAGTAACAAGGTTACCTACTGGAAATGTAACATCAAAGATATGGTGCTGTCATACAGGGCAGGGGCAAAAAGTACGGGGAATTCATTGTTTCCAACTTAACTGCAGAGAGCAAGGAGGGAGTTCAGTGATTATTTTCATAGGATTGTTTTCATGTGTGTGTGAAGGCAATTGCACCAGGAAATAAAACGTAAAAACCCAACCCCAAACCAAAGCAAAACCACCCCAAACCACAACCCCCCTTTACCTCTAAAATATCCCCTGCTAAGTTATCACTACACCTGTTCAAATAGATCTGTATCTTTTCCCTTCACCTGTTTGAGAGATCAAACAGTCTGCAAATATTAGGCATCATGTTTGGATAGTACAACAGAGAATTGCTTGGAGTTAATTAATGTAAACTTATTTTCCACTCTGTCCAGGGATGCAAAAACCAAATGTAACTAACAGATGGGCAAAATAATAAATATTCCATTTTATTTAGACTTTTAATCACTTTCCCCATGTTGTATTAAAAGGAATGAGGATGAACAGCCCCATTTTAATATGAGCATCCTAAATATAACCTAATTATTGAAACTGTAATAGGCAAAATGAATTACTTACTTGGAATGGAGCCATTAATTTATCATAGAGAGAAAATTTTCTCAGAAGTTCAGGTTTTTGTTTTACTGATTTTTACCTCACAGACTATCTTGGTTAGGAATGTGGTTTAAAAAAAAGAAGGGGAATTAAAAACAAACAGGAAAAAAACATTAAAAAAAAAAAAAGGCAAACAGGGAACTGCTTAGTTGGTCTTGGGATATCTCTGTAGGTACACCTCTACAGCTTCCAGAGCAGCATCACACTTTCCTCCTGCTGCTTTTAAGTTGTCATTCCTCTCCCCAGTGCCATTTGCAGTGGCTGCCTCTGTGCTGTAGGGAAGGCATCACAGAATTACAGAATCACAGAATCATCTGGTTGGAAGAGCCCTTTATGATCATCGAGTCCAACTATTCACCTTGCGCTACCAGGGTCCCTAAACCATGTCCCTCAGCACCACATCCACACGGTTTTTAAACACTTCCAGGGATGGGGACTCCACCACCTCCTTGGGCAGCCTGTTCCAATGCTTAATGACCTTGTGTGTAAAGAAATTTTTCCTGATATCCAAACTAAACTTCCCTGGACGCGTCTTAGGGCCATTCCCTCTCGACCTGTTATTCACAACATGGGAGAAGAGACCGACTCCCACCTCCCTACAACCTCCTTTCAGGTAGTTATAGAGAGCGATAAAGTCTCCTCTGAGCCTCCTCTTCTCCAGACAATCCCAATTCCCTCAGCTGCTCCTCATAAGACAAGTTCTCTAAACCCTTCACTAGTTTTGTTGCCCTGCTCTGAACCCGCTCCAGCACCTCAACGTCCTTCTTGTAGTGAGGGGCCAAAACCGGACACAGTACTCAAGGTGTGGCCTTACCAGCACCAAGTACAGGGTGTACAGTACTTCTCTTCTCCTGCTGGCCACACTATTGCTGATACAAGCCAGGATGTTGTTGGCCTTCTTGGCCACCTGGGCACACTGCTGGATCATCTTTAGCCAGCTGTCAACAAACACCCCCAGAGTCTTTTCTGCTGTGCAGCTTTCCAGCCACTCTTACCCAAGCCAGTAGCATTGCAGGGGGTTGTTATGGCCCAAGTGCAGGACCTGGCATTTGGTCTTGTTGAATTTCATATAATTTGCATCCTTCAGGTAGGGTGTCACCTCCAAAGCCATCCTGTCTGGAGGCAGGGAAGAGGGCTCAGTCCCCTGGTTTGGAGACACAACCCCCTGGAGCAGGAGAGTAACTCTAGAGGGTGCTCTAGGCTGGCCGTGGTCTGTCCTTGTTCTGCACAAAAATCCGAATTCAAACACTTTTACTTTCTCTCTGGGGTAATGATGTTTTGGGGGCATTTTGCCTGGTGTTTCAAAGGTGTGCTGTATTTCTGCTTGGAGGCGAGGCAGTGCGGTGGCTGAAACCCACCACCTGCATGTCTCTGCTCCCATCGCCTTGCTTTTCGAGATCTGCATCCTGCTCTCTATAAAAAACAGTGCAACACCTGTTCATCATCTCTTACCTTCAGGGTTTGTTTTTTTTTCTTTCTTGGTTTTCTTTTCAAGTGGTAGTTTATTCAACACAGTGCTTGTGAATCTTTGATGGCATGAGGTAGAAAATCATCGCACAAAGAGTGTAACTCCCGGCAATCTGAACTCTGCTTTTAACACAAAGCAACATTAGCTTTATCAAAAGATATATTGTTTCTACCTGCAGTTTAGAACCTTTTTGTTTTCCTCTTGCCGAGCCGTTCCTTATGTTTCTTTCATCAACTGCCTTTCAAGAGAGGAAAGAATATAGCTTTCTTCCTTCAGAAGCAGACTGCCCAGACAAATCCCTCTTGCCCTAGAAATCCCTATTTAGGGTCAAATTTCTTTCTTGGATACTTGATTAGGGACTTTCAGAAAAATCAATGGGAGCTGCTTTCAGGCCTTTAAAGTCTGTCCCTGCTGAAGATAAGGAAATATAAAATTCCAACAGAAGGATCTGCTTTTTCAGAAGAAATCCTTTCAAACATTCAAGTCACCTGGAAGCTTGTTTTCCCACTCATTTTCAAAGAAACAGAGCAATACGCTTAAATATAGTGACAGCTATAGTATAAACTCTTCTTTTAAACAAATAAATTAAAAAATAGACATTGTCTTGAGCCCTTAGTTAAAAAAAAGAAATACAGCCCTCAATGTTAGATGCATGAGGAAATGAAATATGGGATTTATTTTCTTTGGGGAAAATATTGGAACACTTCACCATGATGAAATATATATATGCAGATGTATAGTCATCAGTTTGGGAAATTTAGATACTTGAAATAAATACCAGCACAGCCAAATACATTGCTGAAATGCAAGTGAGCCTTTTATGTATTGCAAACATATCGGTCTCGTTACCCAAGTGCAACTTTCTCATACATTTAATGGCAAATAATCAAAAGCTTTGAAAAATTTGTCTGCAGTTAGATATAAAATGGCCAGGGTAATGAACAATTCTGCTACAATATAATCTTTGGAGCACTCAGAATAACTACTCCTCGCACACAAAATAAACATGCAAAAATATAGCAAGGGAAAAACAGACTTTAAAGTGGATTTTGATATAAATTTGGTAATATGCCTATGAAGAAAATACCACTCAGACGTGTGAATTGTTCACTTAAAGATAAGACTATTGTCCTAAAAAACCACCAATTGTCCAATAAGGGTTCAGTGTTTTACAGGATTGTAGTCACAAGTGGAAGAATGAATTTAAAGCACAGATATACTATATATTTCAAAATCTACGCAGATCCAAGCCCCAGGAAAGTAAACTAATTTGACTGGTTATTTGCATTAGTTACATGCCAACACGCATTGCTAAGTTAGCAAGAGAGCATATAATGCTTTGACAATTAATGGCCAGGCTGGCTTTGACTGCTGTAAGGTCAGGATTTCAAGTTGCTTTACTCCATATATGCTAAACATTTTTACCAAGACTAGTACTGCAGAGCTAGTGTAGACATTTGAAGGAATGGTCTAAACCCTCTTCTGCCTTCTGCATTGCTAGCAAAGGTGCTGGCAAGCATTCCCAGAGCACACTCTTTGCACTGCATAAAATTGTAAATAGCAGAAAAAAGTCCAGGTCTATCTTAAGGTGTTAGATCTTAAGATGCTCCATGTTCAGTATTCTAAACTGAACACATTTGATATAAAAGATAGTTGGAGGTACATTGTACGAAAATTTTAGGAGGGTATAATAAAGGATTATTTTTAAGTATAATATTTTTAAGGATAAAATATATGTTTATATACTTCATTTTGGGGGAAAAAGAAGTCTATAAACAGCTAATGTTTCATCCTCATAGTCATGAATATCAAGACAACCCATAAGAAGAAATGGGATTAAGCATTTAAACTCATTACTTTGGATCTTCTTTGAAGCTTACAAAGAAAGAATATTGAAAATGTTAGAAACAGGAAAAATCTTTTTGTAAGTTTGCTTACTGAAATAAGTAAACAGAATGCACCTGGGATGGTTTCAGTGGTTGACAACCAGCTGAATTTATAAAGTGACTTTTGGAACATGAATAGGAAAAGTCAGCTGTTCCCTTCATTTGTAAGGAAAAATGATCAGGGCATACTGTTCTCAAGACTGCTCTGTGGAAATGTGCACATTAGAAGAAAAAAAGAACAATAGTAAAGTGATAGCTTGCACAAGAGAATGTCAAATAACATCAGTAAAAATCAGTCTTGCAAGCTAAATAAACACCTATTGTGAAATTTGCAAAAATAGACAAACATCATTGATATACAGATATACACGCCAGATGTTTGATGGGAAAAGCATGGTTTTGGAAGAATTAATGCACAAAATTTACAGGACCAGCGCATGTATGGGTATTGTACAAGATCCTCTTAGCACTCTGCCTGCTCAAGTCATCATCTTCGATTAGCCACACCCTATAACTGGAGGGTGTCACATCTTTCCAGGATGGCCAAAAAGCTGGGGATGGTACTTGATTCTATTTTATCAATATTTTGAATACGCAAAGATCAACGTGCCAGAGTGGGTGGCAGGTGAGGAAACTGGTTACAGATAAGGAAATCACACTGGAGAGCAGAGTAGATCTTCTCTCACCTCTGACTCATTGAAGGAAAAAATATAAGTTGTCTTACTCTTGTTGATTTTGATCACAGGGTGGAAGTGAGCACCTCTCAGTAAACAGTGCTTGTGTTTCTAAAAATTAATGTCTCCCAAAGTAAGACATAATCTTGTAATGCAGAAGTTTGCATGCAACATAGGTCACTTTCGCAGACCTCAGTCTGGCAGTGTAAATTGCACCCCTGGAAGCAGAGAGTTGCTTCAGGGCAACTGAGAGGGGAGGTTGCATCGGACAGAATCTGTCCTTTTCCTCAGCTGTGGGAGAAGCACTACTAAGTCCTCAAAAAACGACTCTCAGGTTTCAAATTAACATTTCTATCATCGTTCCAGGGTAGAGACATGGCTATAAAGACAATGTTAAACCTGAACCTGCATGTGTGCTTCAGCTTCTACAAGATAATACAGAAATAGGAATCCAAACTGGGTATTAATCAGTGGCAGAGAATGAGCAGGTGAGGTTAGGAAGCTGGGAAGAGAAGGTTGTTGCTGGACATGGGGATAGAAAAATTGATGGTGAGAGAAAGCACGTGCTGGAGTTCAAATCAAGCAGGTGTAGGAAGGCAAAAAGAAGAGACTTAGTGCCTGTTTTACCCGATGTGAAATTGGGAGTAGATGCCGCCTTTAAGATAATTCCACTAATTTATCTTATTTATAAATGCCAATAGGAAAATAGGTATTAGATACCTTGAGATCAACTGCTAGCTCAACGACATGCTGAAGAAACTTTTGCATTGACGGAAAACACCTTCTTCAAGGATAATTCATAACTGTACCATCTTTGCACTACTTTAGGCAAAGCATGTGTGAGACAGCTTTCACATATGTCCTCTACTTCTGCTGGCTCTCTGGAGAAAACCAGGTCCATCATCTTCATGGTGGTCGCATGGCCTGATGTAATGCCTCCTTCCCCTTCATGTCCAAGTGGGGCACCAGGGTGTGTGGCATCCTTAGGGCACCCTATGACAGTCCCAGAAGGAGAATGACGAAGAAATACTATTAATATATCCTGCAAGATTGTATTGCTTATTTCTTTACAGCTCCTTCATAGCTACTTGGAATACATAGAACACTTGGAATTGTGTTACTTTTTCAGGCACTGTAAAGAAAAGAAGACAAAACACAAAGGAACAGATTAAAAAAAAAGTTAAAATAGTTGAGGCTAGTAATCCAAGTACGTTATTATGAAAGGCAAATATTGTAGGGGTCAGAAAGCAAAAGTTTTTATTTCTTTCTTAGAATATTTATGACAGAAATTAAATCACTGTTTTTATCTCTAGTTTGGGGAATGCACTTGCAGAAAAGATGAGTTCACTTCCTTTGCTATCTACCAGCATGATAATGCCCTGTTTCATTTTCCTGTTAGAGCATTACTTGTGATTATAGCTCTATCGAAGTGTACTTTCTTTAGGCACACAGAAGCAGTATAATATCTTTCTACGAAATGAGAGAAATTCTGAAGTTATTTGAATTGTGTGATCCATTATAATGTAATATCTGGCCTGATGCAGTGGCATATTAGCTAGCTTCCTCTGTAGTCTGAAATTCTTGTAAATACTTACCCCTGTGTCACAGTTTTAGGCCCCGTAACACACCAATGCTGAACTTAGAGTCATTTAGATCTTAGTACTCAGAATTCTAAGGAAATATTTTATTTCCTGTTTCTGCCATTTATTCTTTCCTACAGTGTGTCGTTAAGAAAATTTTCAAGTGTGTGAATTAAAAATATTTTTAAATTTCCAAAACTCCACTGTGTATTCTGAATGTTCTTGCGCAAATACTCATACAAAATTAAGAGTGACAGTATTAGAGCTTTTGAAGAGCAATTAAAGATGATGAGGCAAGATTTTGGATTTACTCTGTTTAATGGCAAAATTCCCAGTGGAATTCCCAATGGTTCTCCCTACAGAACATTTACAATCTCTGTGCTTTTCTCTCATCTGTTTCAACACTTACAAAGGAATGAATAACTTTGTGAAATTCTAGATTCAAGACTGAAATGTAGTGGCTTAGCTGAGCTTGTGCAGATGAGACTGATGTCATGGAACTGGACTGAGAAGAAACCAGACATGTGGTAAAGATTTTTTTTTTTTCCAGTTGAAGTCTACAGACTATGAGCTGTGTTATATCTGAGCTCTTTTTAGGACATGAAAAATCCTCAGAAACCCCAAGGTTTTGGTAACTCACAGCTCTGATGTTAATGCTCCAACATAGACCCAACTGTCTTACTGCCAGATAGTTACAGTGATAATGAGTGGTGGCTGGGAATCATTGTGGGGATTGACCAGCAAACCGAACCAGAAGAAGATAACTACCAGCCTCTGATGGATTTTCAGGAACTGATCTAAATATACGGTAAAAGCCTTTAAATTATGTCAGACCATTCAAATGTCTGGGTGGCCTCTAACAAAGCTATCTCATACCAACTCACTCTGTCTATGTCAGCCGCTGGGTGCCAGAGGCTGAGAAATTCCTTCATCAGGTATATCGCCTTTTGGTTATATAAAAATCTTTGCCATTTTATGGCACTTCTTTCTTTGGAAATGAAGTTCTCCATCCATTTCAGGACCAGAAATGCCACATAGGTGATATTTATATGTCTCAATGGTTTATATTCCAGTTTGAAGACATCTAGAATTCAGGCTAGGTCTCAGAATTAAAACAAAAAATAATGATAATAAGACAAGTTAAAATCAACACTGGAGAGCTGTAATCCTCCAGCTGAATCTCATCAAGCATATACTATTAAATGCAGTGTATATTAATATAATATAAATTCAT
>NW_010412335.1:0-3524 GCF_000710305.1 Buceros rhinoceros silvestris
AAGGTGTTCCATGCCATAGACGTCATATTCGATATAAAGGGATCACAGGGGTTAATCTCTCTTCTGCAGTGGCAAGCATGAGGAGGACTCTGTCTTTGATCCCAGTCTGTGCATTCCTGAATCCAGTTCCAGAATTCAGCTGCTGAATCTGGTTCCGATCGGCCACTGAGTCCAGTCTGGGACTTCCCCAGTGCCTGCTGCGCAGTATCAGTGGTGACAGTGACGTGACTCATCAGGGAGGATGGGGTCAGTATTGGCTTTGTGTATATTTATAGATATATATCTATATAACTCATTTTATTGTTATTATTTTCATTAAAGCAGTTCTAGTTTTCTCTCCCAATCCATAAGTCTCTCTCCCTTATTCCCTTTCTCCTCCCCTTTGGGAATAGAGAGGGGCTAATAGAGAGCATTTCTCTAGTGGCCAGCCCAGCCCTCACCCTTGACATCAAGAAACAAGAATTTAAAAATTTTAAGTTTAAACACAGATGGACTCACTTCTCTTTTCCATTTCAGCCCAATTTCCCTTACCTTCCTGAGTGTTCCCACCTGGCCGGATATTTCCACAGGGATCCACACGAATCCGTGTCTTGTCTCTCACGTGTTTTTACGTCATAAGTGCATCTCAGCAGTACCGACTGGCTGGCACCTGGGTAGAAATGCAAAGAAACACCAACATACATGTTAAAATGTTTGATTTAAGGTGCATGTAAGTTAGTAATACATTTAACAGAAAACGGCATGATTTTGAGGCAAGCTGTTTGAAAAGGTTATAGATTGTATTTCTGAAAATAGAAGAAGTACACAATGGTCTCCTCTAACAGTCTAATTTGAAAGCTCAGCTAAATATTATTAGATTGTAGCTTTCTTGATAGTGAACTGTGATTTGCTGTAAGACTAGTCTTTTTCCTAGCCAGAGATAGAGAACAAGATGTGCATGAACTTAGGGAAATGCTTCATAACATGACCAGTAGTCATGGCTCAGTTTATCTCACTTTGATTTCAGAGAGAATTGGAAGGACCTCTGCACTGATTATATGGATTTTTGTGGGAATGCTAAAGTATAAAAAAATTATTACAAAAACATATTTGATTATTACATATTGCTTGGCTGAGACTCAGTATCACCTGCCTAAATGGTTGGTTTAGCTTCAGAGATGCAGATCATGAAGAGCCAATAAACTAAAGGAAATGTTAGAATATTTCTTCTACTTTTTCCTGGCTTTCAGTATTTCACTATTAAACTGCTCCTGCCAGAAGCAGTTTTTCCATTAGGCTTCTGTGAATATCCTCTTTAGGACGGATCTTTTCAGTTTCAAAAGGCAGAGGGCAAAAGAACAATCTAGAACAATATCTCAGGAAGATCTTAATACCTCTGTTCACTCTGCATCATAAAGTGTGAAAAGGATATCTCACTACAACCATGTTAGTATTTCTATTACAACAGCATCTACAGAGCACATTTGATCACTGGTACCTCTGTGGTAGACATTGCACCCTGTAGTACAATACACTCCTACTTCCTAGAGCTTAAGATCTTAAGGTCCTAGTCTTCTAATGGATCCTAGTGACCAAATGGAGCACAGAAAATCCTAAAGAAAAGCCCATGATATCCAAAGGTATGGACATTCGATCATAGAATTGTAAAAGCAACATGTAATGCTAGCAGCAACTGGGAAGAAGAATTTCAAGCTCTTCTTGTTAGTTTACAAGGATCCATTCAGCAGTGTCTAGTGTGCCAGGCAGCAGACCAGAGCCAGAGTACTTTAAGCAATTTCATTATAAACCTTACTACTGACAAATGTATACGACTGTCATAAAACTTCACTCAAGGCTGATCAGTGCCAAAGAACATTCCTTTTCCACTTAACATATGGCTGTTGTTTATAAATGATAGGGTCACAAAAGCGGAGAGAGAGGGAGATTTTCACAGGCACAAATTGGGATTGGGCACCCATTCTCTGTTTCTTGGAATATCAGTCAATAAATTCTAACCAAAAAAGGTCGGACAAAAAACATATACACAAGTCCTGTGTAGCAAAGCATAAATTTTGATGAATAAGAGGAAGTAGTGACGGAAATTTGCCTGCATAAATTTCCTCCCACCCCCCTCCAACGGGCTATTTTTTTTCCAACTTAAAATTATAATTAGATTTTGGACTATGTTCTTTTGATGATTGAAACCTTAAAAGGACAAGTTGCTAGAGTTTCAAAATTATCTTCTGGAACTTCTCCTTCATATAATTTTATACCTGCCCATACTGTCATTTTAACAGCTTCCTGCTGTGATAAATTGTAATGACTATCTGCCCATGATCACCTGTCAGCTATAAAATATTGCAATGTACATTCTGAAATTGGACAAATTAATCTTTGCGTGATAGACTTTTCCACTGTCTTATTTCTTATATACCTCTCCAATATTTCTTCTTCTAAATTTGTCTGCCTTCTAATTAATAAAATTAATAAAAATAAAGAAAAGCTAGACAAAGGAAATTAAATTTGAGGCTGCCAAAGGACAAAGAGTTTGAGTACTACACACAAAAAGTATGACAACTCAGGGTTCCTGTTGCATCTCTCTCTGTTCTTCAAGGATTTACAGACAGTAGAGGTTGTAATATCCTTTATTTTCTTTCTCTTTTAGTATGCATAGTAAGTATGTATGGCATTGTTAACCCTATGTATTTGCTGGATGCAGCTTCTCCCTTCCATTAACATCGCTCCAATTCCTAGTAAGGTGCAGGATATATATCATTGACTCGGATATATAAGTCTCCCTTACAGGGACTCTGACTCCTCTCCAAGAACAAATTTGTCATACGCTTTTGTAGCACATTCTTGACCCAGAACAACTGAAAAATAACTCTCCTAACACCACTGGAGTTTTTAACTTCCTTTCATTTCTCTGGTGCTTCCTTGTATAGTAGAAGATCAAGAGAATGCTGCTGGTGGAAGACAATCTAGTAAAAAGGAATGAATGTAGATATATCACCAGTAAAATGAACTAAGTCCTAGGAATAAAACTAGAGGACAGGACGTTTTTGCAACTTACCTCCATCCTTCTGATTCCTCAGGTTTTGTGGGAACAAGCTGACTTCTACTTACAGGGTACATGGCACCTACCTTCTTCCTCTAAAATCCTCGGACACTGAAAGGGACAACCCCATAGAGTTGCCTCTTTGGAGAAGATACAAATTAGGTCTAGATCAATAAAATTTCTCAAAACATCTTTTAGTTGCAGTTAAACTAGATCAAACTCAGAATTAAAGACAGTTTTGTGCATCCTATTATATTTCATGGCCTAATTCCTAAGCAATTTTAGAAAGGAAAAAAAGACCTGTTACCAATGTGAGCTAAGCATTATCTAATCTAGCATTGTGGTATTATTTCCCTGTTTCCAGATATGTATTTGCTATACACACATAGGGAATAAAGGAGAAATAACATTGTTGGATTTTCCTATACAGGTTGTTCATAATTTCATTTATTCATCCATTAAAAAAAATTATATATACCATGTGTAG
>NW_010412335.1:3752-22250 GCF_000710305.1 Buceros rhinoceros silvestris
AAGGTTTTTTGTGACATGGAAAATCTGCTTTTCACATTAGCACATGATGGCAGGAATTTTTTACCCCATATATCACACGGAACTGAAATATGAGGTGTATGATTTTGCAGGAGAATAACTATAGTTGTAACTATATTACGTGTTAAAAATCCCAACTGAACATAATGTAACTTTACTAGCTCATTTCTCCTGAGGCATCAACACCATTTATCACTACTACTTCCATCTGGCATGTTTGAACTATCATGATCAGCATTTTATGTGGAAGTGAAAGCATCATGGTCTCTCTCCTCTAACGCTCTGAGGTCAGACACAATACTGCTGGAGGTAGGGAAGATGCATTTTTATCACACACTTGAGAAACATTCCTTTGACGTATTTTATAGTTCTCTAGGTTAAGACCAGCCAAGCTTTTTCTTATTTGCACTGACCAGGCATGGGGTCATTTGCTGTAATAACAATCTAAGATTAATTCAAATAAGTTTTGTTAAACTGCAGTGTTAAAAGTTTGGCATGTGCAGACAAATTTCTAGCACACTTTTGCAGAGCTTAGAAAGGCAATGGGGTCACTTGTCCAACTGTTTTCTCCCCAAGGAAAGGCTGCATGTGGTTTGTTTATCTGAGGACTTTGTGAAGAAGTGTTAGTTGCTCTGCTTTTCTTACGGAGGATTCATGGAATGTGTGCTGGTGACTTGATTGAGAGTATTTTGTAGTTTAGGTTTAGAACTTCAAGTGTTTAAAAATATATGACTGGTCCTTTATATGCCGCAGATCCACAAGTCTCTGACAATTTCAAAGCCTCAGTAATCCATCATGTAAGAAGCAGTGTTACCACTAATATGTTTCATCATCGGTTTCTTCACAGCCATTTGCGTTCCATTTAAGACACAGGAAGAAGTCTGGAATAAAATTTTGAGTCCATAACTCTCGACAGATCATACCACAATCCTTAGTTTCTTTAGAATTCATCCTAATAATGTAAATCTACTTAGATATTTTCAATCTCCATTTTTCAGTGTGACATTAAAACAAACACATTGCTTTTATTGACACTATACAGGTAATGAAAAATACAGGTATAAATTTAGTACAGCCAGGATGTGGTGAGTATATGGGAGGTTTTGGATATGTATCAAAATTTATTCTGAGCATTGTCTTTTAGTGCCTCATGCTTTTTGTTTGTTGGGTAATATCATGTCATGGCAAAGAATCTTCCAAATATTGTCTTTTACTAAGAGTAAAGAGCCAACATTTGATGGCAAGCACTGTGAGTTAGTCAGGAGAGAACAAGTTCTCCCTGTAGACTACTGTTTCTTTTGCTCATAAAAACCTACTTGTTGTCACTCACAGTGCTTGTAAAAAAAATTAAAAAGGTTCTCCATGCTTATCGATTTTCAGTAATTCTGGATTAAATCTACTGAACAACAGATAAAGGTTCAAACCCTAATACAATAGCTAGCAATTTACTCTGCTATTGATCTTGTATTACTGCAAAAAGAACAGCGGCATATGATACTATGCTGCATGAAGAAGAGTCTTGCTCCACGTGGTCTGATTTAAAACTGTAATCTCATAAATGCACTCAGAAGGCTAAAAATTACTTGATGGGAAATGTAACTTAAAAGCCACACACCCTGTCTGTGAAATTTGTTCATTTCTTATTACCCTTGCAAATTCCACAGGTTAGATGCTGTTCTTCTGGAAAAACAAACAGGTAATTTCTGTGTCTACCATGTTTAGAATACAGTTGAAATTAATAGTAGTCCTTGCTTAAAATGTAGCGATGTGACACTACCCAGGAGTTCTTACAGTGCCAGTGCTTTTCTACAGTCAGGGTGGACCATCAGTTAGAAACTCGTGAACATTTTAGCAGATATTTCCACTATTTCTTTATAAGCAAAACTTGGAATATAGTCAAATCTTTATAATCAAAACTCAGCAACTTTCCTAAAATCAAAAAAAGTTTCTAATTGTGAAATACGTTTAAAGTCTCGGAGGAAGACTGAATGAAAAACTGACGTGTTCCTTTGGTTTCAGACAGGGCTTAGAGAAAAGCACAAAATGTAAATAATCCAGTGGAAGCCACCTAGCTGAGAGGCAGTGAATACAACGTGGTTTCTCACTAAGCTGATTCTGATGATTACATAATTGATGTTGGTCCTTTTTGCAGTCTTTCCAAACATGGCCCTTGCTATGAATGCTACAGGTTAACAACACTTTGAAGTCATTGATTTTGTTTTGAAAATTAGGAATATGTCTATATTTTAAGATGAGTTTTAAACAAATATAATTTTAAAGAGATAGGGAATGATTTTCAAACAAAGTAGATGAGGTATCTGTAAAAATTGAAATCTGTGAATTCTATTTTGATAGCTGAGGACTACATTTGGGTAATCCTTACATGAAGTTCAATCCTACATGAAGCAAAATACTGAAATTTTTCACTTTAATAACTATTGAAAAAGGGACTTCTAATAAAACTGTCTTATTATTGTCTCTATCTTGGCATTTTATTCAGAAACATGTAAAACCCTGTAGTTCTATTATATATTATATTTGATTAAAGCTTTTTGAGAGGAAGAACCTGTGTTTATATCGAATAGGTTGAAAAAATCAGATAGCAAATTCTCTCTAGAACCAGGAGCATTTTTTCCCAAACAATTACATTTTGCTCTTAAATGATGGTGAGTTTGGTTTTTGCTTTTGGTTTGCTTTTTACTCCCACTAATCCTCCCTCACTCACAGAGGAAGCTAAAAACACAATTAGCCTCACGAAATAAAAATCAGACCTTTTTTTATATTCTTCATTCATTTTTGCATGATTTTCAGAGATTATAAGGGTATTTTCCAAGCAATTTTTTGTTTTCATATATCAAATAATGAGACAAAAAAAAACCCAATTAAAAGGGACATCTTACAATAGCTATATTGATAGTCCATCTGTCCAGTACGTAACAAATAGTGTTCACATTCAGGATATTTTAATGCTGTAAGAAATACAGTAAACTTTTATTTATAAAATAGAATTCATACTGTTTACTTGTGCCTTTGTATCAAAATATGAAGTCTTTTGGTTTTGTGTTATGCTTTAAATTTTACAGAAAAGTAATTTTTATCACTCTTCTAGCAAACCTGAAAATAATGGAAGTGCATAAAATTGTGTCTTCCACTATTACTTGTCTTTTTGACATGGCATTCTACTGCATTTATTGAACTGAATTATGGGAAATGTCCTGTGTAGTGATATTGAAACTCCAAACTCCTTCTGAGGATGCTGGGGAAAGAAACGTAGACAAGTCAGTTCATTGTCAGTCAGTCTCTATACATTGCTCAGGAGTCTACAACTTTATAGACTATACCAGAAGTTTCATGTTTGAAACATCACTTTTCTATGAAGTATTAATTACATAAAAATCAAACAACATTCCCATCAGTTCTGTGGGGGACCTGAGGCAGTAGAGGAGACTGGGGTTTTCTGGAGAGAATTCAGAAGCAGCCACTGTGAGGACTCACAACTGAACCAACTCCTTTTGTCATCTGTAATACTGTTCATCAGTGTGTCTTGTACAGGACTGTGACTGTATTTCCTTTGCGTATATATACTATGAAGACCTCAGCAAAAGGCAGCCCTTCTTTATGTAACCCTGGGTCCAGCTTATGCTAGGACATAGCTAATGCCAGGTTAGGGCTTGAACTCAAGCTCCAGCTCCATATTTCCTATCCAATCTTCCAGCAAACCTGGATGCATATCTGCGTAACCATCTGTATGCTGCCGTCCAAGAGCATGTTTAAAGGATAAAGGAAGTTTAGTTCCTTAAGGCTCTTGATTTTTGGTATACAGGTGATTTTTCTAAATCTCCTGTCTAACACTGAAGCTTGACTTAAGCATCCTGTTTCAGGGTTTTAAGCAGAGGAAGAATCTTTCTTGGTCCAGGTTAGCCACCTGTAAGCAGGAGGGAAACCGTTCCAAATCTAGGAGCACTCTGGTGAAAGTGACCTCTCAGCTGTGCCCCAGCTCCTCCTGGTGGTAGCACATGGGCAACTCCATTTCTGCCTAGTGGTATTTTCCTTGCTGTGAGAAAGCAGTCTCGATATGTGACTCCACTGTCAATGGAGTCACCCCGGGGACCAGGGGCCTGAGACAAGCCCCTTCACATAGTGAGGGCTAGTCTTGATGGTGCCCAGACTCGATCCTTTTCTCTACATTTCAGTTCCACGTAGTTCAGATATTGTATCACAAAAGTCAAAAACCTTCACATGTCTTCTTGGGAAGGTTGGTCACTTATGCTAGGATCAGGAATCTTCTTAGGAAAACTTCATTTGGGAAGGTAAAGTTTAGAGATGTCTTTGAAGATCTCATGTGTTAATCCGGTGCTTAGGATTGTGCTCAATAGCACATAGATCCAACGCACACCTTGAGGAGAAGATAACAATCTCGCAGCAGTAAAATCTGTTATAAACTCTAAATTCAGCTATGTTTGTTCTCCAATACAGATATCTAGTTTTCTTCTAGAAAACAGATAATTCCAGAACAGAGGCAATCCTAAAAGACCTTCACTGTTATTACAATTTTCTGTTAATAGTGTGAAAGTTACTTCTGCTGTATTAACACAATAATACCAAATAAAAATATATTTACATTATCACAACTATTTTGTACAAATTTTTGAAACATCCATCTCTGTTAACACTGAAAAGCTAAAGATTTTTTCTTCTTAACTCACTGCCTAGTCATTAATAGTTCCAAATAGCTTTTCTCATTCTCCCAAAACATACACTTCAATATTCATTAAAGGAATTAAAATTACCACAAATTTGGAGACTAGGATAGCAAAAAGTCCTGAGGGAATGTTATTCCCAGTTTTGAAAAATACTGTTGGAAACCTATGGGAAATAATGAATCGCTGAGATGTTTTTCTAGCTTCATATATCCTTTCATACTCTTCCCAAGAGATAAACATCTTTTACACACTCTCTAAAGAAAAGGAGAAATAGCTTGATTTATTTGTATTTGGTTTTTTGAAGTCTCAGGCCTGGAATCCTTTGAGCAGTCAAAACAAAAATGGAAACTCTAAAAATCAGAGTCCCTAAGTTACTGCCATCCCAAACAAACCAACTATCAGTATGATAGCCAATGACATCATTGAGAGAGGTCTTGAAAGGCTTCAAGTATCCAGAACAAAAGCCCATTTATTACACTAAAAAAACTCACAGAGTTCATCACTAATATTTGTTTTTGTTTTAGGTAAGATAAGATCACTGTAATATTGTTTACCAAACAATAACTTATCAAGGGAATAACTATTATTTGCACATCTATTTGTAATTTTTTTTCCAAGTTGTTTCATGTGATTTATATACAGAATTCGAGTTGTGTTAATGATGGTTTTGAGCTCCATCTTCCTGGTGGCTTTACCACCCTTCAAACATACTTACTGTATATACCTTTTCTTCTTTTTCTTTTTAGTTTTGTTTGTCTGTTTCAGATAAGCAATACCGTGAGGAAATGCAAACTACCCCAGAAGAGCATATATATTCAAGAGAAAAGTAAGTGCTTGTACGTTAGAAAGTTTGTGTTTAATCTGAGTTTATGTACCTCTTTTCTAACATATGCAATATCAGACACTGATATATAACCATTTCTGTAATTCATCTGCAGCTTTATCATAGCAAAATTGTATCATTAGGTAGAACTGAAGTGTCAGGTGATGATTAGTGCACTATTACACCTTTTCACTGGATGGTAACGGAAAGTGTCTATAAATCTACTTGTTAAGAAATCAGTATAGATTATACCAGCATTTAACTTGGGGTATTGCTATTTCTAGGTTGGCAATTACATGTCACATTAAAGACTTTTATTAAGTCAAATTTCAAATACATATCATCAAATGGTATGCTTTTCTGCAGAAGCATTGAGAGCTTATTTTTCACTATTTTATGGTGATCCAACCGGTAACAGTTTATTGCAGAAAACATACATCACAGATGAGGTGAGACAAGCTAAACAAACCTCTCAAAATCTAGGACATGGCATTCGCTTTCTGTATGCACACAATCATCTCTACAAGCCTGAATGAAATCCATTATGTCATCTCTGTTCAATGAGGCTAGAGAAAGCAGAAACATTAGCATCACTGAACTGTCAAAAAGCAGACCTGCTTGCAACTGTTGAGTTTGAAGCACAGAAGGGAATATTCGGCACAGGATCACCAGCTTTGCCTAATGGAGACACACTTGATATGTGGGCCAACAAGTCTCAGTCATTACAGCTTAAAGGACATATTTCACAGCACGTTCATGGCTCAGCTTTTCCTAGGTTTTTATCATGTTGCAGAGCAGTATATGGGGGAGCGATACCACAGGAGAGGAACCGCCTCTGAACTCAGTGAAAGCAATATTGTGCTTTTAACTATGGGCCACACCAGTTAATAGAAGATTCAGTTTATAATTCTGGATTTTAAAAGATCCTGCAGCAACTAATACACAGTGCCATCAAAGTTTCAATAACCAGTTATTGCTTACCTGCAGCTCAAAATCTTTTCCTTGGGCTTCTGATTGCTTTGTGAAACTGATAGCATATGAAAGGAGTGAGGTAGACAATTCACATTAAAAGAATTTTTGAAATGGCTGTGCAGCTGAAGCACGACATAGTTTGAACTATTCCTTTATCGTTGCCTGTGGGTTTTTGGTCAGTCTATGCTATATCTACTTCAGACTGTTAGGTCCCTGCCTACTTAAGGAAAAAAAAACAAACCCAAAACATAAAATGAACAGGTGGAGAAGCAAGATTCTTTTTAATTAATGCATTGGGACAATTCCCATAGCAAGGTGACAAAAATCTCTCACTTACTTACCATGAACATACTTTGGTGTTCATTTATTGGGAAAACCTTTGGCTAATAAAGGATAAATATTTGGATGGCTCGAACCCACATAGTGCTTCAGTACTTTTTTCTGCAAAATGAAAATGGTATTATTTTACTTCTTCCATTCTTGGAAAATACGTAAAAACACATTAAAAAAATACACTTATGGTGAGATTATATATAGTTCAAGCTTTTGTGCTTGAACATCTGTATTGGAACTTAGTCACACAAACGACCTTTTTTTAAGAGGAGAATTTCAGAGGAGATACAGTGTCTAAAAAGACTGTTTCAAAAAATGTCATAAAAGAATATTCCAAAGGAATCTGGGTCTCTGTGTAAATATAGAAAATATCAGCTAACCATTGTGAACTTCAGAATTTACTTATGTCAGATCTCATGAGGTCAATGCTGCTTTAGTAAAAAACGAGTAAGAAAATTATCCAATACTATTTTAAATCTAGTCTGTCTTTCTGCCAGTTATAAACAAAATTTTAAAGACTATTCTAAAAGAAAACTGAAATCCAATTTGAAAGACAATTCTTAAAAACACTGCACAGCCCTGGTATCTGTTTTCCCTAGCTTTTTTCACCTGCTTTCTGTTCTTCCAAATTGTTCTCCAGTTCAGATATATTTTCTGTGGTTAATATGTGTCTCCCAAGGTTACAAGTGGATACAGCTATTCCCATTTACTTCACAAAGGCTACAGTCAAGGCTGTGTTTCATTTCTAAAACTTTATTCTTTGATAATTTTGAGCCTATAGTAATCAGTCAACATAGCAAAAAAAAGGGGGGGGGTAAAGTGTATATTACAGAGAAAAGAATGTCAGCTAGATGTGACAACTTGGACCGATTTTGTTTCACCTGGGATCTTTTACAAAATGCCATTCCTTGATTGCTTCCACTTATTTCTGCTCCCATATGACCTCTTTTCGGTCCTGTCTTTCCTTTCTGCTGCTGCTGCTTCTCATCTCATTTCAGCTCTCTTCTGTTGCTTTTTTGCCAGGTTTCTGTTGAAATGTTTGGTGTTCATAATCATTTGTATTAACAGTTGATACACTGTCTCTTGCTGCATGAATACTTGCCAAGCATGTAGCTTAATTAATATTTACCATAATAACAGATCATGATACATTCACAATGCTGGGATTTTTTTGGCATAATGTACATAAGGCAATTGTTCTTTGTGTAACGTAATTAACTAACTGTTATTTAATTGATAGATCTTGGAGGCTTTAGTTCCAAATCCGTATGTTGCCTGTATCTTCAATAATGCAGACACTGAAAATTTCACATTAGACTAACAATATCGTGTAGTTAGACAGTCAAATCTAAAAACTGTGAAGCAAAACAGTAGGTAGTAGCTTGCTGTTTCTTTGCACTAAGTAGCCATTCATACAGTATAACAATGGGGCTGTGAATAATCTGTGGATTTAATTTCTGTGCGAGCTGTTGAACAGTCTCAAAGATGAGCCATAGTTTTTACACTAGAAAATGTTTGATCATGAAAACCAGAAATAAACCAGACATAAAACTAGAAAAATAGAAGTAAATTTTAAACAGTTAAATTAAGGTAATACTCACCAGGGCCATCAAGGAAGGATAATTAATCCTGTTGCTGAATTTACCATTTAATATGTTTGTGGAGAGGAGTTAGGGTGCAGATACATATACTTCTTTAAAATCACAACCACAAATCTACACTCCATCAATCTAGTAACAGAGATAACTTCAGTTTAGTTGTCTATAGGACTAGAACAATGACCTTGCTTAGAGTTGTGAAATAGAAAACTGAATATCTGCTAGCTTTACCTTCAAAGGTTTGACATCTGAAAGGGAGCTCTGTATAAATCTGTGTTAAGTTTTACAGAGGCATGGGAACTACTTTGCTGAAATAAAGGTAAACAGTGATTCCTGAGCACAACACAGAAGTAGTTGTGTGAAGACACTAAGAAAATAACTTGAGTGAAAGAAAAAAAAGGGGGAAAAAATCTGCTAGAGCTAAAATTGAAGAAATAGGGAAGAAAAAACACAAACTACACCATGTCTTCAAAAAATATGCACTGGTGAAGAGTGTATTACTTAAAGAAACCAGCAGTGTTTTTTTTTCAACAAATGTAAATAAAATAATAAAAATGTACTTAACATTTTTATTTTAGTCACCCAAAGGAGCCCGACTACACTACAAAATTTTGAGAAATATGTCACTGCACAAATAAATGAAACATTTTGTGGATTTCAGAAATTTATTTTACAAGTAGGTCATCTTTCCGACAGGGTCAAGCTTGTGCTGAGACCTCCCTAATTCTGCCGTAGAACTGGTTCACAAGCAAAGCTCAGAATGGAACACTAAACTAAGAATGTAGTTTCGTGGCCATGAGATTACGTGGTTTGCAGATAAGTGTGATTTTAGTTCCACCCTCATTTAGTTCCACCATCACAACCTAACAGTGAAAAAAATTGAAGGTAACAAAGCAATGATTAGATAAATTTGTAGAACTGGACTGAGCTGAATTTGACATTGGTAATTTGCAATATAACAGCAGTGAACTGTGTTTCAATGCTTACAGAAATTTTTATGGGAAACTCAGAATTTCAATGCCTGTGATAGATGCTGATGCTAGAGGAACTGAGAAATTGCAGACATGTAAAGGTTCAGAGTAAGACTGAAGAAAATAAAAATCCCTGAAATCACTATTGCTTTATCAAAATGAGACAATGCCTATCTATGATGGAAAATTTTTTGTAGGGCTATGACA
Source organism: Buceros rhinoceros silvestris (assembly GCF_000710305.1). Taxonomy (NCBI): domain Eukaryota; kingdom Metazoa; phylum Chordata; class Aves; order Bucerotiformes; family Bucerotidae; genus Buceros; species Buceros rhinoceros. Next base: position 13,378 of record NW_010412335.1, read on the forward strand.
AAAAGTTGTCGCTTTGAAATTGATAATCCAAGTCCCTCCTAAAATGTGTGCTGTATCTCGGGTCACTTGCAAGGAAGACAAGGGCAAGAAAAGGGAGGATGAATTACCAAAAAGGCAAACACTATCATTTTAGAGAAGAGATTTTAATACGCAGCTTTTTTTTCCCCTCTCTATTTCAGAAAAGATCAGTGTTTCTGAACTAAAACAGTGTTTCTGAAATAAAACATGCCTTGTAAGACAGCTGAGATCCTCAGAACACTGCCTGAAAGTGATTGCGCATCTCTTCATGGTATTATGTATGAGTGACAGGCAGCACTATGCATTTCAGGGGTTAAATGGCATTACTAAATTCAGTCAGCAGATAGATTAAAAATATTTGGAATTATACAGTAGATTTCTCTAAGCTGTTGTTGTTTCATGAAATTAAAACTTATGTGCCAATTTCAACAAGTGCCCTAAAAACTTTAATTCCATGTAAACCTCATACTTTATTCTGGTTAGATCTGACCTGGTGTCTTGGTTGGTTCAGGGAGTATGAGCTTGAAACTGCAGATACCCATGGGTTGTCTGGTAGGTATGGGTCAAGCTAATCATCGGGTAAAAAGTACACATACGTTGGGTCCAAAGTGATTGAGAGAGAAAACTCATGATATATGAGATTATTATGTCCTTAATAAACTATAATAAAAGTAAAAATCCCATGAGCTAGAGGTTTTTTGATACCAGCAAGAGCATCTCTCTCTCTGGGTGCGATTAACTGGGAGGTTGAGATCTTATCACTTCCTACAAGTACATGAAAGGTGGTCGTAGTGAGATGGATGTCGGTCTCTTCTCCCAAGTAACAAGCCGTAGGATAAGAGGAAATGGACTCACGTTGCATCAGGGAAGGTTTAGATTGGATATTAGGAAAAATTTCTACACCAAAAGGGTTGTCAAGCATTGAAACAGTCTGCCCATGGAAGTGTCTGAGACACCATCCCTGGAGGTATTTAAAAGACATGTAGATGTGATGCTAAGGGACATGATTTAGTGGTGGACTTGCCTGCGCTGGGTTAATGGTTGGACTTGATGACCTCAAAAGCTTTTTCCAACCTAAGCAATTCTATGAGTCTATGACTCTAATTGTATTTCTTTAAGGATAATACATTTCCTACATTCCTGCCCAATGTAAGAAGTAGACAAAGAGGCTTTCAGAAGTAGTTTATTCTATGTAGACCCCAATGAGGTTTTCTGCTATGCAGTTCAGGAAGGGACCAGATCTCCAGGTTTGTAAAAACTGAGCCAAACTCCTGACTCAGTTAGTATGCCCTGTACTCCTTGGGTTCACAAGAAGATGAATATCTGAGCTAATTTGTGCAGTTTACTAGAAACTTAGGTTTTGAGAGTGCATTACATATAGCTCTGTAGTCCCTGCTCCCTGCACTGCATAAACCAATGTCTACTACAACTTCACTCAGTTCCCCAGTCCTCTTTCCCCTCCTTTCTACCTGCTACAGAGAAGTGTGATGTGTTAATTAGATAATTAATACATCTTCTTTGTAATTAATCTGGCCTTCTCTTTATCCTTGTATTCTGTACCAGAAAGAAGGCTGTCAGGTGAACCAACTCACAGCAATCTAAGGTGTTTACAAGTGTACAGGCAGTTTAAAACAAACAGTGTGTTAAAAAGGTCTCAATAGGGAAATGAGTTTTATTGCCAGCTACTGATGTAATAAAAAATGACATTTTCATTAGAATAATAACTATGCTGCATTCTCTAATGCTGGGCTTGGGAAAAGATGAGGAGCATTTGCTAGAAAAAAATTGGAAAACATGCCCCACTGGGCAGAAAAAGGGAAGAGGAGAAGAGGAGTCTGAAACAGTCACCTTCTGGAAGGGTGCAGGATCAGAGGGAACGTTTCTGTTAGCAGCCTTTGGGTGAGGCATTAGTCGTTCTATCCTGCTTAGAGTGTGTTGCTTTGTGTAGGTGGCTCTCCTGGGGAAAACCCTGCTAAAGGGAAATTAGGAGCAAAGGGTTTTCAGGTATAGACTACTACTTTATTCTCTTTGGTTTAGGTATATAATGTTATGGAGGGATTTAATTTTTAATTTGTATGGCTGTCAGTGTAAGAAAACATTTTTTAAGAACTAAGGCTAATTCAAAAAAAGAGGGGTATTGCTACAAAATACCTAAGGCTAGTGCCTTACTTTTAAGTGATTGATCTCCAGAATAGAATCCAAAACCTGATAGGAACCGTTCAGTTTAGAGAGGCATTCAAAATCCATTCGCTCTCCAAAGCACAGGTGACCTACCAGAGGCTCAAACTTTTAATTTCGTCTACTTTGGTACTCTAGTGTGGAGAGATTCATTTACAGTTCTTTTTTTAAAAGAAACATTAAAGAAAGGGGAATAGGGAGGAGGGGAACAAACAACTTAGTAGTTGCATTTTTGTGATGTCAATGGTAGCAGGTTACTGCAGGAATTCTAGTCTGTAGCATTTTACTCAGTTAACATTTCAGGAAAATATATAAACAGCTTTGGCACATGGTGCCTCCCTTTGTAGGCAAGTTGTTTTTCTGTTTCTTCCATAGTTGTTCTCTTTTTGCACTCTTTTCACATGGTCCTTCTAACAACAGAATAACTACATAAAAGAAGTTGATAATACTTTCCCATGCAAGAGGCCACTAGTATGATTATGCACAGCTTTATTCCGAAGGCATTCTACAAAAAATTTCAAGCAGTAAGAATCACAGGGAAAAAATAAAATGCCAGTTTCTTATATGATGTTAGATTTCAGTGGGGGATTGTAAGGTCTGTCTGCTCAGCTCTGTCAGTACTGAGGTATTTCTGAAAATACACTGAAAAAAACTTTCTGCACTTGAGAAAGTATTAGGGTTAAGGAAGCAGAGGCAACAATGACTATTCGAAGTGTTTTAAGTGTGCCGAGGTAGAAAAGCAGGGATCTCAAGATTCTGACTTAAGTGGCTATCTTCTGTTTAAGTTGTTCTTCATTTGCTGAGATCTTATTTTAAATCAGGCTACTAAAGCTTGGGTAGGAGTGGTATAAAACCAAAAGAGTAATTGTTTTATATTCCTCTGGTGCAGTGAAGAACAGCAAACCCAGCCTTTTTTTATTATTATTTTGTTCCCCACCCTTCCCCCAGTTTCATAGCCTTTTTTTCATAAGGAAAGGCAAAAGTTGGGTTTAAAAAAGCTTCCTGAAAGCCTTTTCAACTTATTTCTAGAATTTGTTCAGTGTTCAAATACCACATAGCAGTTAACTCATCCTCAGGTTAGGTGATTTTTTTCAAATCTTTTCTAAAGATAAAATTCTTTCTATTGGAAATGAAATTTCAGGAGCACCCTCTGGAGTGCAGTGCACACTCTTTGGTGATGCATGGCATAAAGGATTCAGCCCATATGCTGCTGTGTGACTCAGAGGGGAGAATGTCCTCAGTGCAAGGGGATGCTGTCAGCTTATCCTGCTTTTTTGAGTTTCATTTGCTGCAGTTGTTCTTCTGGAAACATGATCAACTTAAAAAATTAGCACCCAAGACACCTTTAACAGATTTTATTACTTAGCTGAAATAAAGCAAAACCCCACGATGTTTTTCCCTTTTCTGTTGCAGTCTTCTGTCTTGGCCAGAGCTTAAGACTGATCTGACTTAGATGTAAAGTATTGCCTTATCTGTAAGTCTATAGAAGTAGTTTGGGACTGGAACACAGTCTGTCAGATATTAGTTTGTGTTATTTCAAACTTTACTAGATCCAGAATAAAGCACCTTTTTGAGACATGTCATCAGGAACTGACATTAGTGAGTCCAGACGCTCAGCATGCTGTAAGACCACCCTACCGAATTGTGTAACTGTAGGGAATGGGCTTGTCCAGACAAGCACAGATGCCATTCTCTGTGTGAAAGTTCAGTTATATGATTCTGAAAGTCCTTACCAGCTCTGGGCACCATGGCAGTGAGAGCTGCATTCTTTGGAGATGCTGGGGGGTTGCAGCAGCTTTTATTATCAACTCCTTTGTTTGTTAGGAAGGACCTGTACCTTTGAATCCTAGCTAAGAGCTGGCTGCCTCTAGACAGGAAGGAATTGGCTTACTGGTGTTCCTCTAGGGATGCTACCTGCCTTACAGCTCTTCTTGTGTGTTCTTCAATCCACTTTAAAGCAGTATTATGAATTTGCATTCATACCAGCACAAACAAATGTTCATTGAAGACAGTGGGGGCCCTGCAACTGTGCTACGTCTTTCTGTCTTTAAAGTCAGCATCACAAAGTAACCACACAGCAGTTGAGAAAGAGGTTCTGTGCAAGTCTTACAGTTATTTCTTTATCAAGCGCATTACTGCTCCAAAGTGATGGGGGGAGATGACAAGCACAGACAGTTATATATGACTAAGTTAAAAAATCCTGACCAATAAAGGGTGAAATAAACTACATGTTATATCCCAAGCAACAGCCAACTAAATCACCCCTGTTTATTCTTGACATCAGCCTCTGGGATACTCTCTTTTCTCCTGAACTGTGTGCTGTAAGAGGAATTTACAAAATAAAAATTTGCCAACTGCTATTCAAATGATAAGTCGTGCATGCTAATTACATTTTATATGGTGATTAATTAAAAATAACCATGCAATGTCTAATTTAAGAGTCACTCAATTCACTAAGTCTTCAGACACTGCCTAGCTGCCCTAGGCATTTGGTGGTTAGGCAATTTATTCAAGCTTTCAAAATATTCTCAAAATGTCTAAGATAATGAAGGCTCTTGAAAAAGTTCCAGCTAGCTTGGAATATATAAACAGAGTTTTCAGAATGGTAAAATGGCACTGCATATATTTGCATTTTAGAGCCTAAGTACTCTGTGTATACACAAAAATAGATCAGGAAGGGAATAATAGAAACTCTACGTAATCTGAATATTTACCTGCAGCATAGAGCAGACTAGTTCATAGATTATTTTATTGGTGGAAGGAAAATAAACATAATCTTACTTAGATCCAAATTCTTTCTTCCTTTAAGTAGGAAGCTTTAGATATATGTGCAGACAGGGACTTTGCCTTATTCACGAATAAATGTAATTGTATCAGGAGAGCTATGTTATAGACTTGGTTCAAATACAGTGACTTTTAATCAGCAGAATATGCAGTTTACAGAACAGATTACAATGGCCTAGTGGGTGAGAGATTAAAATATACAACGCGAAGAACATTTTCAGAAAGTAATGAATACAAATTTCCTGAAGTATGATTTGCCATTTTTGCTAATAGAAAAATAATGTTAATACTTGAATTGAGATTTTAGGATCTCATTCCATATGCATTTTTCATGGAATTTTTATTGAATTTGGTCATTAAATAAGCCCCCCCCCCCAAATTAATACATACCAAGAAAACCCTTGCGTTTAATTTCATGTTTCTGCTTATGTAGGATGCAGTACTGTAATGACTATTGCCATGATTTTTCCTAGACAAAATATTTACAGTTTCCGTATCATACAAGAGAATATATGCTGTTCCACATCATCGTACTCTCATAAGTTACCTCTTTTATTTTAAGTCTCTTTACAAAATACTCAAATGTTTTCCACAGAGGTGAATGAGTCTTGGATTATGACAAATAGTCTTAAAAGCATCATCTGCACTGGGGCTGTTTCACCCCAGTAAAGAAAAAATCAATACAGCTGTCTTGAAAAAGAGAATGATGTTATAATGGCATTAAATACACTCTTCTGGTCCAGTTGTGAATTGTTTCGTGTCTGAAACTCAGTAAATTCCATGTATACAGCAAGTTTATCTGCAGGAATATTCTAGTATTAAAACAGAAAAGATCGATAAATGCAGAATGCACTTATTTTTCCATGCATTAGTGATGTTCCTAATGTCCTCCAAATATTCCACCCTAATTTTTCAAAAATGAGTTTGGTAATAACATATACCCGTTTTCTTAGACTGTTTTAGTTTTTAGAATGTCATAGGCAGAGTGATACGTGCAGACGTATGTCTGTACGTGCAGACATTCCTACCTGAAAACATTTCATATGTATAAAAGTAAAATTAATTAGTTATAGTATTGAGAAGTATTTCTCCAGGGTTTATAATAGCAGTGTTTCTTGCCATGTACAGTGAAACCCACAGTAGCTGAGATATATATAATGACACTTTCTACTATTCTCTAAAATGTTTTAAACATAGAATAATTATTTTACTTTTTAATATTTAAATCAAGTTGACTGTTTAAACACTTCACATAGCAGCTGAATAGAACCATGAATAGTAGCGATAGAAAAGACATACCGTGGCAGATTGTCCTTTTTTTCTTTTTTTTTTTTTGCTATCTTTTGTTCATACAAAACCCATTACTTTTATTGTAAAAAAATTTCAGTATTCCTTTTTTTTTTTTTTTTTATTTCAACTGATGGGATTCAGGTTACTTCCCTCTGGCATCAACTGTTGTAGATGCAGCAACACTGAAATCTCTGTGTGTCTCTTAAACCCCCTGTTTCTGTGTAAAAAAAAAAAAGTGTTTGTTATTTTGATATTTTCCTTGAATTAAAAGAGCTTTTTCTCTTTATTGATGACCTGCCAGTGAAAATGTCTGGCGTAGTTTGAGACATAACTAGGTAATATTTCAAATACTGTACTAATTACAGCAAACTACTTAACCTCCGACATCTTACAGTATTCTCTAGTTTCAAATGAAGATGTTTCTTCATTGAGCTAAGGTCCTAGGTTTTCATAAGGAATGCATTCAATCCATAACGGCTTTAACTCTGGATGTGGTGCCAGAACACATGCTTATAAGTTTCTCCAGATTTGCATACACAGCACAGACCCAGTTCTTGGACTCTTAATGATCAAAAAACTGTATTTTCTGTACTGGCTATTTTTTTCCAATATAAATTACGTATTTAAAAATATCCTGGGTCTCACCTGGAGCCCAACAATTGGAAGCGATTCATTGATTCTCCAGGATGTTTGAATTAGAAATGAAAATAGAATTTTTTTTTAAAATATCCATCAAAAAATAAAACAACAGATGCAAAACATAATAGGTATATTTAGCAAAATATTGTATTGCTCTTTCATCTTTTGACAAAATTCACCTGCACTAAAAGACCCCCAGATTGGTTTCATCATAATGTTAGTCAGAATCAGGTATAACCTTAGTGCAAAATCAGTGACCGTCAGTTGAGTATCTATCTCCAGTATGTAAAAAGAGATACACTCTTCTAGGTATTTCTACTATTTCTCTATCCTTTAGTCGTGTTTTTTTGGACACACATAGGAAGCTTTATTGCTGCAGTTTCATAACTATGTTTTATTTTCACCTGGTATTTGGCAGATTGGCTCTCAGCATGGAAACTATTTCCTGGGAAGCTTGAAAACTCAATTGAACTGTTGCTGAAAACCAGCAGAGTAAGGAATAGAGTTGCTGGTTTTGGCAGAGCACTATATATTCAGCACTAATAAGGCCTGTTTCACATTGGTCAGCAGCAAGAGATCTGGCTAAGACCAGGAAGCAGCCAGTGACTCAAAAGCATCAATGTGTTGTATTCCAACCTCTGCCTTTGTTGAGACAATGATAAAGGACAAGACTTCTCAGGAAGGTGTATTACTGCTCTGAGCCTCCTGTTAGTATGGTCAAGAAGTCCACAACATCCCTCTCTCATCCCACTGGAGCCTGCTAGCACCCACTTCCACCCTTCACTGGTAGCGCCTCCAGGTACGATTCCAGCCCCAGTCTCTGTGTGGGCAAACATAGGCAGTGAGTCTGTGAAAAGATGATTGTGTTAGGCAGATGTTAAATCCTTGCCCCAGACGTCAACACATGCCTCCTGTGTTCCTGTGTGGACACCACAGCTATATTTAGCCTGCAGAACCATATGATTCAACTGAGTTGCTAATTTTGATAAGCCTTAAATAACAGTGCTAATCGAACCATGTCAATTGGCTGAATATGAGTGATCTTTCTTCTTATTATTCCTATTTTCTTTTTTTTTTTTTGGCAAATTTTAGAATTTGAATCAAAAGAGAAACTTGTTAATAGAATATCTGCCTGAGCTTGTTCTCCCTTTCAGAGGATACAAATGTTACCCGTATATTAACATATAAAGAGCGTATATGTAATAGGTGTTTATATTTCAGAACAATAATGATGACTCCATCTAATTTTTTGTAGTTCTTTTGTTCTGTATTTTATCCACTGAATTATTTATAAAGAATTTCAAAAGAGAAACTTCATATAAAAATTCTTCAGATAAAAATACCTAAACATTTTCTAAGCTTGTTTACCCCTTTTACAGACCCAGTTACCATAACAACTTGAATTGTCGCTATAGTAATAGTCTTTTATTGTGAACATAGTATTTTTTGTACACAAAATCGTCATAATGATGGTCATGATTTCGTAACAATTTTGACCTTCAAAACTAAAGTTATTTTAAAATATTTTCCAGAAAATATTTCATAGTTTTACAGGAAAATATATGCAAGGGATGTTTTTTTAAAAAACAGGATTTGGGTTTTATTCAGAAAAAATAAAAAAGCCTCTCTTCAAAAATAACTGAAATCTTACATACTTCTATTGTGAGACTCTTTACTATCCCCCTACAGATTCATTTGTTTTTACTCCCTTCATTTATTGGCTTAAGAAAAGTAGAAAATGTAAAGATTTTTTTAACAGCTTATTTTTGTTTCTCGCATGTTTCTTTTCTCACATTTACAAGGGCATTAGTTACTTGAAACCTGATCATTTCTATTTATATATGTGAGAACCTGATGACAAAAAAACAAACAGTGCAGGTTTTTAGAAAATGCCTTCCATTTCAAACAACCAACACAATTATACATAAGTATAGTAAAATAATATCTCAATATAAGAAATATAT
>NW_010412335.1:22355-29944 GCF_000710305.1 Buceros rhinoceros silvestris
ATATATAAAGATAATTTATATTATTGAATATAACATACAATTTATGAAATAATAACATTTGCCCTTTCTTATGCAACCTGGTATAGGTTACGAGACAAACATCCACACTTTCTGAAAAATGGTAAATTTTTCTAGACACAAACAATGCATCGTAAGGACATTATACTTTTCTACTAGCAGCTGTTTACTTCTCCCTTTGCAGCTTCCTTTTTTTTCCCTTTGTGAAATTTCATCTTACTTTTGCTATATAAAGAGGAGCTCATTCCCAGCTCTCACTCTGAGTCTCCAAGGATAGATGACAGTCCATCTTCAGTACTGCAGTCTAAAGAGAGACTTAGCAAAGGAATCAAAGCAGTTAAAAGTTAGGTTTTCTAGAGCAAACTTTCTTTAAAAAGAAGCAAACAAACCACCTGCAACAACAGAATTGAAGTTTTCAGAGAGGTGCTATTCTTAAGGAAGGTATTTTTTAAAACTACATGTAAACATTTGTCTCTATCAGAATTCTAATATTTGTTAAAAAGAAAATTGTATTAGGAGGTTGATAATGCGTTAGGTATTTTTATTTCATCAGGTCTGATTGTATTTCTAATATCTATTGTTAGAATAATCTTCTCCCCACTGGTGTGTTCTGAGCACCACATCATTTGAATTTGCTGTCCTGGGTGGTGAGAAATGTGTATGGAGAACCAAATGTTTCGCCCCATATTGTAAGTGATGCTTTAGCACCTAAGCTAAGTGCAAGAGCATTTGGCAATGGCATCGTGACCATTCCAAAAACAAGCAATTGCTACCAATTCTATTTTTGTTGTGAGTCCCGTGCTTTAAAGGCAAAATTTGAGACCATTGAATAGAGTCCTGTGAGAGTTTATTGGAAGAATGTGCTTTGTGGCTCTTAAATTGACTGAACATAAGCGCTGAGCCAGGAAATTTTTTTTTTTTTTTTTTTTTTTTGAGAATTGTATAAGCAGACAAGGATACCAGCTGGATGTTTAGCAGGTAACCTGTCCCAGTCTTACTCACTATTAGTGGTAGATTTTGTTAGGGAACTTTAAGATCAAAAACTTCTTTATAAGACAGTGTAATTAAATTGTGTTATAAGAGGGAATCTGAGTAGATTTTAATGCTTGCAATTTTTGACTTGGACTGTTGGAATACTCCAGTCAAGTCCTGATTCAGATGTCGTCCTTCCCAGCATTAGCGATACCCTTTCTGCAGTTGTAGTAAGTGTTCGGAATTTTTCTTTGTGACATCACATAGAGACTGTAGAATATCTTTGTCCTGATTTAAAAGGTGTTAAACAAGAGCAGCATCTCAATATTGAAGTTTTCTGTTACTGAGCATCTTTTCAGATGACACCTTCTGCTTCAGCGTAGCCAAAGCTATATCCTCCATAACGATGCCACCAAGCTAGTTCACTTCTCTCATTCAGATGCAACTTTAAGACTACAATCACTAACCTGATACTCTTCATTTGAGCAATTTTACACTTCTCTAATTATGAATATATAACATTGACCTATGCATATATAACAATGCTAAGAATGCTGCAGGTCATCTTTAATTGCATTTTAGTGCCATAATTGCAAAATCTACAAGAGTGTTCATTTTCTAGAAAGAAGGCCCAAAAGGCATATATGTTACAGAAAATTTCTAAATTATATTCAGTTATTTTCTGTTATTTCTGTTATTTTCTGTGGATTTTTTTCCATACTTCACAGCTTTTTTTAAAAAAAAAATTCACACTTTCAGCAATTGTGCCAATAAAACACCCAAATGACTTTTAGTACTGTCTTTCACTATTTTCATCTTATTCTTACCATGGTTATCTCATTTCCCCTTACGGTCTAGTCTGACACTATATAATAGGACTTTAGGAGAAAAAGTGCTAACCTTCAAGTAAGTATGAGATGATTTTTATTCCTAGTATTTATCTCTATAAAAGTATATCTTCTGTATAGTCACTAACAGTATGTGTGCATAACACATTTTTGCTTATATATCTAGCAACTCATAGTGCACATACACTATCAGTGTCTATATAATGTTCTATTTCTATATAATACTATAGATAAACTGTAGGAGCAGTATTGCAGTCACAAATTTATGGTCACAAGTAGAGGCTCTGAAGTGATTACACTGATAGTTCCTTGTTCTAATAACTTGAAAATTTATCTCCTATATGTTGAGAGCAAAAGTTCAACAGTAGTTATTCTAACAGCTCTTCTGATAAGCTGTTATTATAGAAGAAAGGTATTAAGTTATTGGTTTAATGTTTGCATTAAAGGGTAGACTACATTCAGCAAAGGTTCAAATGGTGTATAGGAGTGAAATATTTTTGTTCTTTGAAAGGGCCAGGATCATATTCAGTGCCAATTACTCATCTGTGGAAATGTTTAATTTTTATTACTAGAAACAATGAGGTTGTTTTTTCAACAACAAAAATTATTTTAGATTTAACTCTGGTTTCTTTTTATCCTAGCACATAATAAATTCTGGGGAAAAAAGTCCCTTCTATGAGATCAGAATCTGATACTAACATTAAATCTGTACAGGTCTGTGGTTTACTCCAAATTATGTCTTATGCACAGCTGTTGGAATACAAGATGGTGATTAAAATGCTGTAGGGGAAAATGTGGGTGCAGGAGACAAAAAGCAGTCCTGTTTGCCAAACCCAGGCAGAGGCACACTCAGCCCAAGCTTGCCACTGTTTATTTCTTCTGTCCCTGCAGCAACATCGAATGATCAATGTCATGCACAAAATCTGGGACCTTGGAAGTGTTCCAGAACTGTGTTTGCAAAGGCCAGGAAGATCTGTAAGTCAGCCTGCGTGTAAGTTAGAGCAGTGTAGCTGCACTATATAAAACTAGATGTCATTCAGCTACTAATGTAGGTGCCTGGAGCAGGGGTTAGGTAAGCTGCTCCTTAACATACATAATTCCTAAATTTTAATGTTTGAGAGGCCTGGGGAACATGAGGACTGAGAGCTTAATAGATGAAGTGAACATGCATGAGAGGAAGTAGATCGACTTGATTTTCATGTACTGTCATCTATTTATTTCCTTAACAAGGTTCGTACAGACGGAGTCTTCTACACTCCACTTTTCTCTCTTCCCACATGTCAGTTTCCACTAGAGATACTGTAGTAACACTGTTCGCAAGTTGATGCTGTCCTTTGCATCTCAGATACTAAAAATGCTAATTAATGAGCTTTTTTCCCAGCCCCACCCCACTCTTCATTTGTAAGCGTTCTGTAAGCCTGCCAGAACAGTCATGCTGTACTTGTCAAATAGGCACACTAGCTTGTGTTTTCAGGGTCAGTTTGGAGAACTATTTTTTTTTTCTTTATGTTATGCACTTTTTAAATACAGTCAGGAATTTTTTGGGTCTTGCTCCCTTATCATGCCCATTCATAGGCTTTAATGAAAAACCTACTTATCATTGAGTCTCTACAATTAACCTTTCACTATGTTCTTTTAAGTGTGAAGGGAAAGATATGCAACTATATCGGGCTTTATAGTTAATTATAGGATTTTTCTACAAATAACATCAAGCGATTACACCTAAAATGAGTTCTGAATTAACGAGTTACAAAAATGATGTTTTACCTTTCATTGGGATTTGACTTAGAAAGCCAGAGCACTAAATTTAGTCCCATACAGTTCCACTTGGACATCTAAACTTAAAAACATTAATTACTGTTTGAGCCTCGGTAATAGGATCAGTAGTGTGAAGGCAACAGCTGATTCCAAACTCCTCACAAAGACCTTCCACTCATCCAGGCGATCTGTGGAAAAGAAGAAAAAGTCCCATCATATTATAAAATGTTACAATTGTGAGGCTCTTGGGGCTCTGATGACAAAATACTACGTATGTGTCCTGGTTTCAGCTGGAATAGAGTTAATTTTCTTCCTAGTAGCTGGTACAGTGCTGCGTTTTGGATTTAAGATGAGAATAATGTTGAAAACACATTCATGTTTTAGTTGTTGCTGAGCAGTGCTTACACTAAGAAGTCAAGGACTTTTCAGCTTCTCACGCTGCCCTGCCAGTGGAGGCAGGGAGTGGACAAGAAGCTGGGAGGAGACACAGCAAGGACAGCTGACCCAAACTGCCCAAAGGAGTGTTCCATACCATACGATGTCATGATCAGCACATAAAACTTGGGGGGAAAGCTGGCCAGGGAGCTGCTGCTTGGGAAAAGGTTGGGCATCATTTGTTTGGTGGTGAGCAATTGTTTTTCATTTACATCATTTGTTTTTCTTGGGGTTTATTTCTCTCTATTATTTTCCTTTTCATTACGATTTAGTTAGTTATGGGGGGGTTGGTGTTTTATTTCAATTAATTAACTATTCTCATCTCAAGCCATGAGTTTTACTTTTTTCCTTCTGATTTATGCCCCCATCCCATCCTGGGTAAGGGAGCAAGCAGCTGTGTGTGCTTAGTTGCTGGCTGGAGTTAAACGACAACAATACTATTAAGTCAAATGAACATTACACTGATTTCTCCTCCTCCTTCTGCTGGGAAGGTATTGAAGTCGCAGGTTTTAACAGCATGGAAATAATTCTGTGTGTTAACTGTAAGAGTACATTTCCATTAACCTGAAACCTAGTTAAGATGAGCATATGTCACTTTTTGTTCAAAATTTAGCAATCTCAAGGACCACGCTTTTCACAATTTTCTTTAATGTTATCACAGGTAAAGTTAACTGGAAATTCAGAACATCATGTACCTGCTTCCCCTGAAGATATTTTGCTGCCATGAGACAGAACCATAGCTCTACACACCCACACCCCCCTTTTTTTTTCCCACATATTAGCAATAATCTATAGAAAGCTATAATAACAGCATATAGCTTTTGTCACTCAGGAGATCAGGTGGTAAAATTCCTACCAATATCTTCCTTAATGAGAGAAGCTTCATGAAACTTAGATAAACTATAATTTTTTATGAAGTTTATGAATAAAATATGTCTATCCAGGCTTAGGCACCTTAAAACTTAAACACTTCATGAATCACCTTGGTGAACTTAAGAAATTCTGTTTGCCATGTAACAGTGCCTACAAGTGGCTAAATAAAGATTATCTGATGGAAGACAACTGCTAAATACTTAATGGTTACATAGAAGACCTTCAGTCATTCAAAGTAACCCTTTAAGGGGCTAATCTCAAATAACATGAGCTTGTCATTGATTTCTGAAGGCAGAGGATATCTGGAAAGGGTGAAAACTCTTAAAATGGTTATTAAGAATCAGAGATAAATTAGTTTGTAGTTTTTAAGGAATGCTTTAGAGGTGAGGTCATTGTAAGAAGGGAATAGGATGAGATTTCTCTTCGTACTGTTGACACACGAGGAAGAATTCACGATGATAAAATATTCTGGAATAATTTGAAGAAATTTGAACAATACTAAATTGTAAAGAGAAGCGTAACAGTAAGAACTTGATAAAAATGAACTCCCCATTTCTCATGACTCTCACATCCTTGATTCCTATTGATTCCTAACACAATAAAATATGATAAGTAAGTAGCGACAGCTCAATTTCATGCTCTTCAGAAGTGGGAGCTGAGTCTTGCTCACAAATGAGAAAGCTTGAATCCCAAATCATTCCAAAGTTCCCCCACAACAGTGATTGTGCATTTCCATTACTGCCCATGTTTTGTGTTTAGATAACAGCAGAGCCAACAACCCATTAAGTGCCTTCTGAAGCACAAGTGTGTTATTTTTAAAAGATTAATGGTTCTGCAAAGCAGTAACATACATGATTAAGAAGTCTACATTCCTACATATAACCTGATTCAGCGTCCTACACTTAAAAGAAATGTAAAATTTGGCATCCTGGTTGAGTTCTGTCACAATATAAACCAAAAGCAATTTAGTTATAGAGCCTACGGCAAAGTAGAATGAACACAAGACTAAAATTAACATAATCTAGTTAGAATCAAAGGCACCTTTTCATGAGGTAAGATAGAGGTCAAATCGTGGAAAACAATGGTATAATTGTTTGATCTGGAAGAACTAGGAATGGTATCACAAGAGAAAAACCATGGCTAATGGTAGCATTTACAATGGGTACTTGCAATGTAACAGAGCCCACGGTGGTTAGTATGGCAATAAACCAAAGCATAGAAATATAAAATATTAAAAAGAGTATGTACCTGTAACCAGCAGGTAGCCATCATTTCTAAAATTACTGCACAGAATATTCAGAGCTGTCTGAATAGTTAATTCTTGATTAACCATAACCAATATACACAACACAAGTGCACCAGAGAGCATCAAGGGCAATCATAACTTTTTATTGTATTTCATTTGATTAGTGTGGGACATGGGTATTACTTCCCCATTAATGCTTTATTCTTTCCCCAGCAGCAAAATGAATATTGGCCTGATTATGTCTGAAACCGGGAATTGAAAAGTAATACAACTGTGGTGTGTTGTGATATGTATAAGTTTGGTATATTCCATCCAAGAGATGTTGAAATAACATTGTTGGTTATATCTTGTTATAAAACTTGTATTAAACCTTTTTCTTTTAGTAGTAATTAATCTCTGAGAATAAATCAGTGGTTAAAAAGTAATTAATTCTAACATTCTGGAAAATATCAACTCTGTGTAATAGTATTCAGAGTAGCACATGTATGTGGGGAAAAAGAAGGGGGGAAGTGTCATGTGCATAACCAGGACGCAGCAAGTAAAACGCACAGATATCAGGAGATCAAGTACTCTAAGCAGATTAGGAATTTGGGATTGATAAATATTCAAACAGAACTCTTAGCTGGTTCAAAAAATTCCAAGGGAAACCAGCATCTGTCTAAAGGGGTAGTTCTTTAATAATGTATCTTGAATAAACTGCCAAGAATTACAAAATAGTATGTTATGCACTAATGTCAATGCATAGATATATATTGGAAAGATACAAAAAGCAAACTTCCTTTCAGAAAAGGTTTTCTTTTTGTGGGTAAAATTACAATATTGAAATCCAGGGGATTCTTCTCTCTACTCAGCACTGGTAAGACACATCTGGAGTGCTACGTCTAGGTCTGAGCTCCTCACTACAAGGGAGACCAAGCCAGTCCAACAAAGGGCCACAAAGATGATTAAGGGCTTGGAACAACTTTCATACGAAAAAAGGCTGATAGAAGTGAGACTGTTCAGCCATGACAAAAGAAGGCTCAGACTTATCCATGTGTACAAATACCTGATGGTGAGGAGGGGAGGGAAGTAGACAAAACAGATGGTATTTACTACTGGTATTTTTTATGAGTGCCCCTAATGGATGTCACATGAAAAAATTAGGGATCTAGTCAGCTGTAGGCAGCTCCAGTTAAATAATTACAAATAGCGTAAAGGTTATCATATCTGATTAGACTTGGAATAAGAGAAAACTGCTATGGTTATGTTAATGAAAATGCAGACTTCTGGAGATTAATTCTCTGTTAAGGAAATGTGCCATGATGAAGAAATAAATTTTGCATGGTCTCTTCTACTCCTGAAATAACAAATTATAGTGCACATAGTCTTCATGAATTGAATTCTTGTTGGTATCCAGCATCTCTATAGCAAACACAGAATCACAGAATCACAGAATCATC
>NW_010412336.1:0-222 GCF_000710305.1 Buceros rhinoceros silvestris
CCAGGCCCCCGTCACCCTCCTGCTCCTCGCAGGGTTTGTGTCGGTGACAAACTGGAGACGGTTTTTCTGCTCAGCGGGAACGACCCGGCGATTCACCTGTACCGGGAGGTGAGCGGGTGCCGGGGGCTCTTCCTCCGCACTTCCTGCTCGCTTCCGCCTCTTCCTCCGCACTTCCTGCTCGCTTCCGCCTCTTCCTCCTCATTTCCTGCTCACTTCCGCCTC
>NW_010412336.1:325-907 GCF_000710305.1 Buceros rhinoceros silvestris
CTCTTCCTCCGCACTTCCTGCTCGCTTCCGCCTCTTCCTTTGCATTTCCTGCTCACTGCCGCCTCTTTCTCCTCTTTTCCTGCTCACTTCCACGTCTTCCTCTGCATTTCCTGTTCACTTCCGCCTCTTTCACTTCTTTTCCTGCTTGCTTCTGCTTCTTCCTCCTCACTTCCTGCTCAGTTCCACCTCTTCCTCCACATTTCCTGCTCATTTCTGCCTCTTTCACTTCTTTTCCTGCTTGCTTCGTCCTCTTCCTCCGCATTTCCTGCTCGCTTCTGCCTCTTCCTCCTCACTTCCTGCTCGCTTCCGCCTCTTTCTCCTCACTTCCTGCTCACTTCCACCTCTTCCTCCACACTTCCTGCTTGCTTCCGCCTCTTCCTCCGCACTTCCTGCTCACTTCTGCCTCTTCCTCCACGTTTCCTGCTCGCTTCCGCCTCTTTCACTTCTTTTCCTGCTTGCTTCCTCCTCTTCCTCCTCACTTCCTGCTCGCTTCCTCCTCTTCCTCTGCATTTCCTGCTCGCTTCCGCCTCTTCCTCCGCATTTCCTGCTCACTTCCGCCTCTTCCTCCTCACTTCCTGCTCA
>NW_010412337.1:0-1007 GCF_000710305.1 Buceros rhinoceros silvestris
GAATCTGTCTGTCTCCCCTTCCCGGGCACACTTTTAGGACGTTCAAAGGCTAAAGATAGCGAGAACTGACAGCCCGGAAGCAGTGGGAATGGTAAATCCCTCAGACAGCCCCCCTCTCAAATTCTCAGCTCCGTGACTCACCTGCTTTTAAATCCTTCCTTGTGCCTTGGACTGTGGTAAAAGAACGACAACAACAACAAAACCGCATGAAACAACACCTTCCAGCACCACCACCGTCCAAAAAGGACATTAGAAATCTTAATACCCGTCCTTTCTGAACCTTAAAACCGCACCGGTGATAGAGCTAGGAAGGCTCACTGAAAGAGGAGTTCTCAAATCTTTTTTAAGGAAGAGATAGCCGCTACAGTGAAAAGTGAAACAGCATCCGACACTCATCCATCCCAGGGATAGCTCTCTTAACACCTTGTCCATGAGCAGGCCTGCGATCACTGCTTATCCCAAGTGAAAGCCAATTAAAAGGACAGGGTGGTGAACAGAGTCGTGTTGTTGCTCAGGAAGGGTGTTCCTTTCATAACAACATATATTTTTAAAAACTTTGAGCTGGTCCACGCCCCGTTTTCACAGAGGCGTAAGTATAGTCATTTAGAAATGGATGCTGTTCAAGTACAGCCCCCTGGTGCACAGGCACAGCTGTGAGGGGTGGCAGGATGAAATAATACGGACACAAATATTGCTACAAGGTCTCTGAGATGAACACAGCTGCTGCTGCGGATGGAAATAAGCTATACCCCATAAGCACCTTTACACATGTACAAGGGGCTGTGCTGGTTATTAAACAGATACAGGCAAAGGAGGAGTGAAACTGGTATCTATAAACCAGCCTTTGGTGAACCGTTCCCAAGTGAGAAATGTTCCCAGTGTAATCACAGTGGGTCCAGTTCAGCAATCCATAGGCAGGGCAGTCCACAGGAATTTTGTAAGAATAAGGTCTTTTGTAGCAGGCTCCAGTTTTTCCCAGAGAGTAAAAACTATTTATCTGCTTGGAA
>NW_010412337.1:1155-9172 GCF_000710305.1 Buceros rhinoceros silvestris
CCCTTTTTTTTCTATGCGTGGACTTGCAGAAAAAAAGCAATCACCTCCCAAATCCATTTACAACCCCATTTTCTCCTGCTACTCTCTCTGGTTCATGTCTTTTCTGGGAGAACAAACACTATTTATTTTGGGGTAGGTTGCCAGCAATTGTTACCTCCTCAGAAGAAAAGCTACCCCGAATCAGCAGGGCTGGAAAAATCCACTGACATTGCTAGGCTGGGAGCAGAGAGGTGCAGTGGGACCGCCACAGGTATACAAATACCTCGTGTGAGAAAGGGTTTGCAAACCAGGCTCTGGCTTTTAATGCGCCTTTCAAAGGGCTTGATTGATTGCTGTTAATCCTGTGAACAACTTCGGTGTTGTTAACAGGACTGCCCGCATTAGTAAAGGTACTTGCAGGCATTAGTATGCTCCTCGTCCCCATGACGTCAGTAGACAGCTTTCCGATGACTTCCAGGAGGGCTGGATCAGGCCCTTGCTAGCAGCAAGTTTTTAATGAACACCGTTTGGTGCAGGGAAGGGGGACATAGTGATACATCAGTTCTGACTATCTTCATTTGCCAGGAAAAGAGCAAGTAAAGAAGAAAGGCAGGAATAGGCCGAAAGGTTGCTGGAGGGGGATTCTTCTGCTGAACTTCAAAACCCTGGACCCATGGCACACAGAACCATCATTCACCGAATGATATAAAATAAATCGCAAGCGAGTTTTAGTCCAAATAAATAAACAATATGTGTAAATTTTGCTTTTAAATAGATAAAATAAATGTCAGGCAAGTTTTCTTCACAAATAAGTAAACAATATGTGTGAATTCTATTTTTAAGTAGTAATTTATCCTTCTTTAGGTAGCTATATCAGCCCATATAATCACAGGTTCTCTGCTAGCTTATTTTACCAAGATTTTCCAAAATAAAACATAAGGCTGTTAATAGCAAAGATGCACATTCGGATCACAATTCCAAGATATAGCCCTCAGGTACAATTAAAGGGCCCGATCCTGCCAAGTCTTCTAATCTGTGCTGGGAGTTTTTACCTCAGCTTGTTAGGCATTCTTGGGAGTGCTGACAGGATCAGGGCCTGTTAGCTACATAATCAAATAAAATAATTGAGAGCTGCATGTGGGCCTCTAACACATCTAAAAAAAGGAGAGGGACCATCATCCACTAAACTTCGGTGAGAACCCAAACATCAGGGGATGGGCCCGATCCTGAAAACCGTAATCTGCGTTGTTGTTAATCAGACTGCTGTGGTCAGAGGGATTATTCATCTGAGGAAGGATTACTCATGTGGTCATTTGCAAGATTGGTCCCTGAATTAATGCATGAATCAGTGTGGGCTGGCTATTTTTTTCTTCTTCTTCTTTTTTTTTTTCTTCCTTTGCTTTAGTTGGAATCAAGAAGGTTGATTGAGGAGAAAAATGTAATACTATTTGCATCCAAAGGAGCTTAGTGCAGGACTGTAGTCAATGTAGGCAGCAAAATGTATCACTGCAAAAAAAAAAAAGGAGCTTTGTTTATGGAGGCCTTTTATTGTTAAAGTAACACTGGTGAGTTTCAGGTGGCAAAGTGAATGCTGCGTCGAAAGCAGGGGTTAATAGAGGACAGAAAAATAGAAGAGAGCGTGTATGCGTGTTCGCATGTATGTTTAGTCACAGGATTTGTGCAGACACATACATACACATCATTACATTCTGCCCAATGAATTCTGCTATTTAAACAGAGCTCTCCAGAATATTCCTATTACCCATGCTGTGAACGCTGTAAACATATTCTATTACTCCTTTGAAAAGAATAGCATGTTTATTATCTCCCCATCCCTTTTCCATAATATGTATGTCCCTGTACATAATGAGTAATGAAAGCAGGCAAGCTTGTATTGTAGGGACAATAATGCTTCATGTTAATATGGCCCTTTTCATCATCAAATCATTGTGCAATCATTAACAAATTAATGCTCACAGCGCCCCTGTGAGGAAGGGAGATTTCAGTTTAATAGGATCTGGTAGCACCGTCAATTACAAAAGGTTGCCTGAGACTACCTATAATAAAATCCTGTTCAGCTTTGATAAACTGCACATTTTGGCTGAAACTGTAAGTTGGGTGCCTGCATTCAGTTCAAATTTTTTAATTATTTCTGGCAAATTTCAGCTAGAGCTATTTGTCTATCCCCAAGAACAACCCAGAGGAGAACAGGGCTGTTTGAACTGAGTCAAATGAGATGCTTTGTAAAGCTCTCCTGTCCCCATGTTTTACAGCGTGATACTACGAGCTGACAGGAGGTGAAGCTCTTTCTCAAGCCTTTTTGCTATCTCAGGGAAAATCTGCCCCAAAGTGGCCAATTAAAAGCCTTGGGAAAATGGCAGTTCTCATACACTCACTAGAGATGCAGATTTCCAAAACGAGGTTCCCTGGTGACTTGTCTCTCATCGGGTATGATCCAGCAGAGACAAGAGCTGCTGCTGCCATTGCAGCACTGGCCTGGGACAGGCCAGCAAAATTGGAGTCTGGATACCTGAGGCAAAAGCAGGGCATCTGTCTTCCCTATGCTTTGAGGTCTGACAGGGAGATCCAACAGTGAGACTAGAGTAGAAAATAAAAAGAGGTAGCTGGAGGCTGGTGGGGGTGGTGTGTGTGTGTGGAGGTTCAGGAAAGCTGGAAAGACAAAGGAGGTTGGAATACATGGAGATGGATGGAGAAGAAACACAAATGGGGAAAAAACTGGAGTTCAGACTTAAAGATAGTATGTCTACTAGGTTGAGAGCATAGGTTAAAGAAATTTATTAATTGCCTTAATTTAAGCACAGCCTTTGGCATGAATTTGGCCCACACCAGCCTCCCAGACACATTCTGGGTGCGGTTTGGAGGTCATCACAGACCAGCAGAGTGTTTCCAATTGGCACTACAGAGAGGGGTAATGTGCTTTTTGGGAAAAGAGAATTTAGCCATATGGGTATGTGATGCCATGCCATTTGGACTCAGGGCTAAAGAACTCTCCAGTTACTTGTTTACATTGACCCAGTTAGCCATGGAGAGCTTGGGAGGAAAGGTTGTGCTGAGACACAGCAGTGTGCTTCTCAGTAGGAAGTATCTGGGAAAATGGAGAGAAACAGCAAGGGTGATGAATCTAATGGGGAATCATCTGTGGTAGAATAACAGAGAAAAGGGAGGAACTAATATAAAGAATGCAGTGTAAAAAACATTAGAAATTAAACTGTGGGAAAGCATAGAGTATCTGAGAGCATCTGAAGCTGTTAAACTCAGGGATAGGGCACTGGAAAGCTAAGGCAGGAAAAAGAGACAGATTGAGAAAGAGCCAAAAAGTGAAACTGGGTACAGAACTGGAAGTGGGAGAGGGAATACAAAGTGAGAAAAGGTGGATCTGAGATAGGGATGAGTTAAGAGAACAAGAAGTTTTGTCTGGAGGAGTCTATTTGCCCCACAATGCCTACACCCCTGTGTGCTTGAAACGGGAGACAGAATCCCCCGGTCCTTGTCTTTGGCAGTCAACAAACAGCACTGCACATGCCATCTTCTCTGTGAGTGATCATGTAATTAAAGGCTGAATTAGAATGCAGCTGTACAACAAAGGAAAATCCAGGTTGTGCACGTAACCTCAGTTCTGGGGGCTCTTAATAGTTAAGTGCCTGTCTTTGCAACTGGAATATTTTCCTTTTAATTAGGGTTTGTGTGCATGTTTGTGTATATGTATGTATGCTTGCATATATGTGTGTGCATATGTATGTTCACAAACATACTAATTAAGATGATGAACATGAAAACTGTAAGTAAAAACTACCTTTATTCCCCCACCCACCCCCTTTTTTTTTTCATATCTCCGTTTTGGCATTTGGAGGACTTTCACTTAATTTAGGTTAAAGATGGATTTTAATCCAGCTTTGTTGGAGTGTTGTCTTCCCAGAACTGTGGTCACAGTCAGTGCATGATCTTGAAAATCGGGTGGAATTCTGAAAAGGACTTTAAGCAGCTAATTCTTATTTGGGCATTCAGCTGTTTGCTGAATTTTAGAGGGAACCAAGCATGCAGATGAAGTGTCTGATATTAGCATCCCAAGTCAGTGGTCTCTTTTCAAGTGGAGTTTTACAGCCTCAGTGGAAACAACGACAAAGTCAGTGCTCAGATTCAGAACACCCTGATATCCTGTGGCATGTTTTACTTCTGAAGCCATGCCCAGTCTCGCTTTGAACGATGTATGTGGTAGGCACAGTCTCAATATTGGATTTGTTTGCATGAATGAATACTTGTTTTACAAAACCCATTCTTGCTCCCATTTTATTCTCCAAGTAGCCGGAGGGAATGTCAGTCAGGGTCCAGCATCAACGCTGCTGATTTCACATATTTCATTCTAATGCAGATGCATGGCAGATGACCAAGTGTTGACAGCATGAGTGTGTGTGGGGTCTGTATATGTGCTTGTATGTGTTCAGCCACACACACACACACGTATGGAAATGCTGTAGACAGAGAAGGAGGGTACTCTACAGCCAAATGTGCGAAAATTGTCCTTACCAGCCTTCTGCTAGAATTTCATAGCATCCTTAAGGAATTTTTTTTTCTTTCATATTTCGTATTACCTCTCTCCGTCTGTCTGCCTGCCTATTTGACAGTCTCTATCTGTCTATCTATAAATCTAGAAATCTATCAGTTCTTTGCTGTCTGATAGATGATAACACTATGTGCATTATTTGTTACTGGTGTTGCAAATATGCTCAGTTTCCTTATTGGTCAATTTTCTAAATCCATTCTAGAATTTACGAATGTAATAAAATTTAGATCTGGTCTTATACCATTTTATACTACTATTTCTTACTATTTTTGTCTATTTCTGTCTAGAGTAGCAGATCACCTGTACCACGGACTATCTTCTAAAGGCCAGGAAGGACATGAAGATGAAGACGGTATAGGAAATAAGCATAGATATACGAAATGCCCAGGGCTTTAAAAGTAGAGAGAGAGGCTACCCATGGTTCTAGTTAACTGTTTAGCCAATCCGACATTAATAAGCTTATGGAACAAATATATGAGATTTTCTGGCTGCTGTGTGTTCACACAAGGGTGTATTCTCTAGGAAAACATAAGGTCTTGGTCACTTCAAAACAGCTTTTCCACCTGCGAGCTGTTTTCATCTCAGACACCCTTCCAGCATCTCAGGAAAACTGTGTATTGCATGTACCTCTCTGTGAACTTAAAGTAATAGTTACAGTACAAGTGATAGTGTAATACAAAGACTCCATTTCTTCTGTTGACTGCAACAGGAGGGTGAAGAGGTTTTTTCCTATATTTCCAGCTGGTGGTTTGTTCGGGTCCTGAAATCAGAACAGGCAATTTTTTCATCCTCTATGCCTTCTGCATGTACCTATTTAATTTAGCCCCAGTTGCCTCTGTAGTTGATGTTGAAAGACATGTGTCATCAAGGGCTGTTCATCCCTCCAGAACTTTAGCTGAAGAAGAATTGGTAGATTTGAATTCAGAAAGCAAAAGTGCCAGATCTCTAGGAGGCAGCAGCTGAGAAAAATGCTTAGAGAAGGTCAAAAGAAGGGACTGGAAAAATGGGGAGAGAAATTGAGAGGGAATGAAGAGGTGGAGAGAAAACTGCAAGTCACAGGGAAGGCAGGAGAAGGAAAAAGAGCTACAACTTCCTGAAAGCACGAGAAAAGTCTTGGTGAGGAAATGGGTTGAGGTAAGAAATCTAGAGGTTATCAGAAAGAACCGTGTGAGTAAAAAAACAGAGAATCTTATGAGGAAGCTCTGAACAGGCACTTAGAGAAACTACGTGCAACAACTTGGAAGGGTAAAAGCGTAAAGTCAAAGAGGCTGAGTATGGGGATAAATGACAAAAAAAGTGTAGGTTCTTGTAGAATCAGTAACGGAATAAGAGGTCTCTGGATCTTACCATTCTTCCACAGTCTTCAAATTTGTCTAGGAGACTAACAAAATGTTTCCACTCCATCCATAGTGGCTCCTTTTGGAAACATGAGAAGCTTCTATCATTATCAGCTATCACTTTGTGGCAGGAAATAATGCAAAGATGACATGAACTATGTGACTTTATCTACACACACACACAAAAGAAGTACGTAAGCTGAACACAGAAATTCATACATACCTTTACATACGTATTTTCTAACTGAAACTTAGGAAAGGCCAGTATCGGTTTCACATAGTGTTGGAAGTCAGATTTTTTGGCGTGAAATTGTGGGACAAGTCTAAATATGAGTTTAAACTTCCTCCTGCTGGACTGACTGGAAGATCTTGATCAATATTAACAACAAATCATCTCAAGCACGTGGAAAAGGCAAATGAAACACTGGTATCCAGAGTAGGATCAGTTGAATACTCAGATCCCATCCCCTCTGTAGTTCTGCTTAGTTGTGTTGGCTCATGCTGTGCTTCTGCTGGTTCACAGCCAGAGAAGCACAAAGAAGAGACCAAGGAGAGTCCTCCTATGTTTCATACTAAGAATCAGAGCTTGCTTTCCAGGGGAAATTGATTTTGAACAGAAAAGGGCTGGTCTTCTTCCCAGTCTGTGCAGAAGAAAGGAAATACTATCTTTCTTCTTGATTTTAACCTCAGGAAACATCCAACTGACTGATCAAAAGGGTGCATGGTGTCTGTTTACTTGTGATGCAACTGGAACAGAACCAAGACCCCACAGAGTAGGTCATGGAGGTGAGGCTATACCATTCTTTACTCAAAGAGAGAATAGTATAGTAAATGGCAGCCATGTGTGTTATTACTATCACCTATCATATCAATGGGGAGAGAGGCTTCCCTACCAATGCACCTAAGAGAGAATTCTCCTCCTTGAAGATCAGGATCAGGGCATGGAGAAATCAGCTAGCTTAAAGTTTTTACATGGCTGAAAAACATTACATAATGAGAGTACACTCCTGCACATATCAACATACTTGGTGACTTTGGGGTCCAGTTGTTATGAAGTGGAACATTTTTAGCAAAGAGATGTCTGTCGCTAGGTGATCTTTTTTTTATCCACAGAGGCGAATCAGTTGAACTTCTGTAACTCCATATGGCCTGTGAGCCTCAGGCCTGAGCAAGCTTGTCCTACTGACATGCGGTCTAGTCAAGCTGTAAAGAGCCTGAAAACTTGGTTATCTTCCACTGTCATCTTGAGAGGTCAAATTAAGTCAAGAGCCTTGCTGGTGGCTTGTGAGTTTCTGTTACAGAAAGTAGACTGGCCTGGGTTTCAGAACACATAGGAGTTTGTGCTGAAGATTAGATACAATTTTTGGTGACTATATTCTACAAGGAATTTCTTTTCCAAAGGAACAATTGCTGATGACCAAACGCCAACAGTTCCCTCTATCTTTGCCTCTCCTGCATTTTACAGAAAACCCAGACAGGTTTCTCAGCCCATCCCTAAGAATGGAGAAAATCTCATCTTTCTGATCTGAAAGCAAGAGCTCTTTCAGGCAAAAGTGAATTCTGTCTCAGTGATTAGCATAAAATGTATTTGTCTTTATGGGATAAAGTTCTGTCTTTTTTGACAAAAAAATTCAATAAGAAACCTTGCAGTTGTTCAATGCTTCTTTCCAATTTGTTATGAAGATAAGAACTATGTGAGGAGGGAAATTTCTGCAAAAGTATGGTAAGACCCAAAGGCACCATAGCCCCAACATGTACCTCAGTTTCAAAACACTAAAATTCATCTCAAGTGCTTCTAAGCATCAAAAGTTTCAAGGAATTCTTTACTATTACCTCTCAAATATACACTTCAAATAGAACTCTTTCAGTTGTTATATCCCCCTTCCCTTCATTCAAAGCACTCAACTTTGTCAGCAGCAAATTATGTACCAAATCATCCCCATTTATTGTATCTCATTGATTTTGCTATACTTGCCATAAAGCATATTGAAGATTGGAAATCAGAACTCAATAATGTTAGGAGAGCTTGCGAGGGCAATGTGCCCTCTGATAAACCAATTCATCAGCTGAACAATCTCAGCATGAACCTTAATACTGACCTTAATGTTCTGGGACATTC
>NW_010412337.1:9254-10473 GCF_000710305.1 Buceros rhinoceros silvestris
TCCTGCTACATAGAGCCTTCAACAGTTTTAATTTCTATCGTGGCATTAGTAGGATCATATCTTCTTGTATGTAAGCTTGTGTAAACTGGAAGACATTGTGTTATTCATGGATTTACATTTGAATTGGGGCCAGGCTGAGCAGTATTAGCCCCCAAACCTGAGTACAGAGCAGCCTGTAGACCCAACAGTGTTTCTGTGTCCCTGAGCTCACATCATGAACAATGATGATTTAACAACAATAAAGAAGTATTTGCTGTTCAGTTTGGACACAGTCTTTGTATTTATTTGCCTAATCTGAACTGTAAAGCATTCAGTAGACTTTCCAGGGTTCCCCACATACACATTGGGCTGGAAGTGAGGGATGTGAATGATAAGAATGGAGTTTCATATCTGAGCCTAACACTGCTCTCAGAGGTCGTCATGTATCTACACCAATCTCCAATTTCCCATTTGTACTCAGTAATGAAGAACAATTCTGTGTTTTTAATATTGACAAGTTTAGGTTTTGGCTTATACAAGACCCCAGAAAACAGGAGGTGAACCTCCAGCTGAACGTCTGGATAACATTTTCATCCCTGACTAGTCAAAATTAGCCGGTAGAGCAGCTTTTGTGTATTCAGCAAGCATATAGTATAATATGGCAAAACTCACAACTAGTCACTAACTGAAGTGAACTCCTAAAACTAGATGGGAAGGCTTCATTCCTAAGTTAATCAGTGGTCCATGAGTGCACAGAGGAAAGGTCACTGTGTTGCATAAATACCATATGACACATAGTAGTTTCCCTGAACACAATAAGTTCCCGGGAGATAATTTTCATGATGATGAACTGAGGTGCCTGGGAATCTTAGCAACAACGAAACACTTCTGCAATATGACTCAATGTGTGTAGATGTGATGAATGTAAAGGGCTGAAGGTAATGCTGTTGCTGGCTGTTATCCAGTTTTCTGATTGAAGAACAGTCTGTAATACAGTACACACTCATTCAAGATCCAAGATGGAGGAAAAGAAAGAAAAGACCAATATAGTCAGAAATGCATTGGGAAAGATGAGGGCTTGACCATGATAATAGCAGGTTTTTTTAAAGAAGATGGAAGGTATGACGCTCATGAAACCGTCCTCTCAGAGACTGTCCAGGGGAAGTTCAGCATCCCTTGGCAACAAGGAAACAAATGAATATAGAGTTAATAACGTTCCCAAGGCCAGCATTCTCCTGCT
>NW_010412337.1:10573-11401 GCF_000710305.1 Buceros rhinoceros silvestris
GAAACAGATTCTAATATAGAAGGCTACATGTGAGCTATTTTTGTGCCTACAATGACTGCTGTGTTTGCCTCCACTCCCGGCATCACTCTCATTGTACTGTATGTAAAGCACTTTGGGACACATTGGCTATGAAAGGAAGTTCAATTTGTGAAACCAAATTGTATTCTACCCTCAGTCACTGCACATTGAGCTGGGTCAGCTCTGCATTCATTTCACTTTTTTTTTTTTTTAGAATGTACAGCTCCTGCCTGCTTTCAGAGTTACTGCAGAAGCTCACACATGATTTTATATGTCATGCAGATATTATGTTTTTATGTGTAAAAATATATACACACTTACACACACACAGACTGTAGAAATGACTCATAATGAACAGCAAGAAATGGAGGAAAATATCAGTTCGTGCCTTACTTTGCTTTAAATTTTCTATTCCTTTTCTGCTGAATGATGTTCCTGTACTATCTACATAATGAGTAACCTTTTTCTTCAGATAATTAAAGAGATGCTGCCCATATCCAGCTAAAATTATATATTTATACATGGCAAACTTCTATTAATAAACATGCGAGATTGTTACAACTGAACAAAACCTTAAAAGTCTTCATTATTTCTCTCCACTTAAGCTCTTTATTATCCTTTTCCTTATGTGTTTAGCATTGGTGAAACATGCCAGAGAAACAGTCTCAGTAAAAGGACAAGGTAACACAGGCTGTTGTCTCACACCTGCAGTCTGATGATTTGGACTGTCTCCTTGGTTCTGATCTCTGACATGGCTGTGGTCCACATTGCTTTGTGTTTCATGAGCTCTGAAATGGGAAGAGCACTCTT
>NW_010412337.1:11603-13220 GCF_000710305.1 Buceros rhinoceros silvestris
TCTTTCCCCTTTACCTCTCTCCCACACACAGAGTCTTTCATGGAAACTTAATAGAAAACTGTTGTCTTTTCAAGACCAAATACTTGCCCATGGAATATTACTGATTGTCTTTAGACTGAGATCTATGCCTCCCACACAAAGTATGAAAAAACTTCCTCTGAATGTGGTAGCTCATTTTGGATTCCAGTTTTGTGTGTTCCCTGTAACATTAGAACCAGAGGAAGTTATATTAGACCTCCAGACGCAGCTGCAGAAAAAGAAAATAATCACAAACCAACTACCAAAAAAACTCCTCAGCTGCATGGTCTTGAAGAAGGCCTTGAAGAAATCTGGTGGGTGAGGAAGTGTCTATTGTTAGGTTTTCATTTTGTTTTGGTTTTCTTAGCAGTATGGCTGGATTAATAAACATAATTATCTACATTCTACTCCAACTCACCTTATTCCTATGCTTAAATCATCCTTGTTACAAAAACAGTACTACTGTAATGTATTGCACCTCTGGAAGAAGAAACCAGCAATATTCACCTCCGTAAAAGAGTTTATAAGAAAAAGAACTTTTCCTACAAAACTACAAAAACTTACAAAGCACGTGTTGCAGCCTGTCATATTCTCTCTGGGCTAAGGAAGCTGACAACATCTGTTCTTTCTCCAGAACCAGTTGACTCAGGAGACCCACAAGGAAGAGTCTTGTGCAGCAATGAAGAAGAAATCTATATTTTATTCTTTAGGTTTCCTGTTAAATGAATACATGGACAGTATTCCCATACTCATCCCTTACTTTCAGCATGACTGTGGTCAAGGAAAAATGAAGATAATGAAGCATCACCAGTTCAAGTTTAAGCAATGTGGCGTTTACCTGTTTACCACAGCCTGGCTTCAAACCCAAGCAAAAGGATTTGCTCCACTTTTTCCTTTCCTGCTCAACTTTCATCATTTCATCTCATCTTCCTGCTCCTCTGCTAACACACATGTTGGTTTTGTATGATTCTTTTTCTTTCTTTTTTCTCTGCTTTGCTAACTCTGTTTACAATCATTTCCTCTTCTCCTGTCTTCTGTAATCTTGTCGAAGGCCTAGTTTTGTGTCCCTTGGTTTTTTTTTAGTTCATGAAACATTTCAATTCACATTTGACTTCCCCAATAAATCCTGTTATCCCTGCCCAGTTGCCAGCCTTCTCGCTCACTGTCATTATCGGCTACATCCTATTTGCCTTAATCTAGTTACCTAGGCTTTTTATCAGCTTATTTTACCAGCCCCCACCCAAGCAAAACTCCTTTGAATCCAGAAGCAGGCAAAGGCAAAGGCAAAGGCAAAGGCAAAGGCAAAGGCAAAGGCAAAGGCAAAGGCAAAGGCAAAGGCAAAGGCAAAGGCACACGCAAAGGCACACGCAAAGGCACACGCAAAAGCAAAGGCACAGGCAAAGGCACAGGCAAAGACAAAGGAAAGGCAAAGGCATTAGGCAAAGGCAAAGGCAAAGGCAAAGGCAAAGGCAAAGGCAAAGGCAAAGGCAAAGGCAAAGGCAAAGGCAAAGGCACACGCAAAGGCACACGCAAAGGCACACGCAAAAGCAAAGGCACAGGCAAAGGCACAGGCAAAGACAAAGGAAAGGCAAAGGCATT
>NW_010412337.1:13289-27328 GCF_000710305.1 Buceros rhinoceros silvestris
TTCCTGTCCTCTTTGGACTGGATAATTCAAAAACTCAAAGTGTATGACAAGGGCAGTTCTGAAAGAAGACATTGAAAATATCCTCTCAAGATATTTACAACACTAATTCTCCTCAGAGGACAGATTTCACCCAAGCTGCGCAACGAGCAGTCACCTGGGAGTAAGATCTTTGAGATTTTGCTTCATAATATCACACTACATAGCCAACAAAAGCCTCCACTCCTCCCACAATTGGCAGCAGTATATTTCTACACTTACCCACTTCCTAGCCTCTCCCAGAATCTTGCAGGTACTCACTGATGAAAAACATTCTCTTGGCAGAGAGTGTTTTGACAAACTACACACTGAATCCTTATTTCCAGTGAATAATATAATGTTTCTCATTCACCTTCATCCGCTCTTACGTGCATCTGACCCTGGGCTTAAATTTTGTATTAAACTATTGTTGCTGGTTAATTAAAAGGAACACCTTGAAATATTTTAATTTTGTATGCAAAACACCGCCTTTCAGATGGCAGGTCCTTTGGAATATCTCCTCAGTGGTTCTTCTGCATTGATTCAATAGCCCAGAAGTGTGTTAGATGGCAGTGCAATGTTAGACAAGTCTTTCTCAGATGAGGTGTAAAATTCTGGTCTTAAGATGCCAGAGATTGTTGAGAACAGTGTCTGTTTAAAAACAGCTAGCAACCAGGATAGGTTTTGGATCTGGAAGTGAAGGAAAAACCTCTCCTTCAATGGTAATGGAGCATCAATTCTACTGCAGGTAGGACAGGCTGCGGGATCTTCAGCAACTATCAGTAGGCAGGACTGGATTTGATATGTTGTTTGAAGGAAGGCATCTGCAAGATCACAGTATCCTTCATAACCTCAGCAGACCCCTGCTTGGGAACTGGCATGAAGTGGAAAAGGGAAAAGGTCTTTTAGTGACTCATTCCGATTTCCTGAGTCACTCGGGTTTCCCTTGCAGGTCTGCAACTAAGCATTATTCTAAGGCTATGTTACTGGCAATGCCATAATTAAAACTAAGCTGAGCTACCTTATAATGGAAGTTTCTCCTGCATTACACTTTAGTGACCAAATTCTTTCTCCAATTTTTGTCTTAAATTAATCAAAAGAAAAATACGTTTTCCAACATATTTTTTCTCTTTCACAATAGAGTATACTGATGCTTTTACTGAGAAAGTACTTAAAGACAACTTATCTAAAACACAAATATATTTATGTTTGGTTTTTTCTTCAGATATTTTTTCAGTATTCCCATTAATTTAAGACAATCTCTCAATGCTTCCTATTTCATCCTCTGACTCATCTTTAGGATTTCTCAGTCATATGCTGTGTAGTGGGAGTTGAAATAATCAGCAGAAAAGTTGGGCTCTTGTGTCTCTTTTTTTTTTTTCCTAATGCCATAACTGAATCAAGATATGCCAAGGAAAAATGGGATTTGACAAAGTTGCATTAAAAAAAATTTACAAATAAGCTACTGTGTTAAACTAAATGAATGCAGCAGAATCAAAATAATAATAATATTGTTTTTAAACTGTTGGTTGTTGTGAAGGCAACAAATTCTAACAACATAAGGGGGATATTCAACAGCTACAGTCTAGGAGATGGAGAGTCAATTTCCTCCTCAAGCACGAACTCTCTGCGTGACTGTTTCTGTTGCCCATATGTCAGGGAAGAATTATAGCATCTCTCTCCTTCACAGGAACATTGGTAGGATAAATACATTGAGGACTGGGAGACACTCAGGTCCAGACTCATCCCACTTACGTATGACACCTGTCTGAAGAAACCAAGAAGTTTAGTTATTCAAGGATATATAAAGTTGAGGCAGAAGGGAGGACATCTGCAGAAGGCGATTCAGCCTGTTAGAGATGTGAGTCACCTTCAGGAACTCTATCATTTTCCATTGAACCTGTACCCAGGAATGCGATGCAGTTGTCTGAACACAGGTATCCAATGATCTCTCAAATATCCTGCAGAAGCAAAGACATGCTCTTGGGGCAGATAGATATGACACAGGACTTCCAGGACAGAGTGGGATGTCCCACAGCTCTTTCCATGCGAGCGGATGTCTTTGTTGAAACAACTGAATTTTGCTCAAAGTGTTTAACACAGGTAAATAAATTCAGCCTCCAGGACACCACCAGTGAAAGCCATTAGGATTTAAAAAGGGAAATTCAATCAGATGTAGAAACACCTAGTTGAAGACTTCTGCTCAGAGAAAGTTGTGGCTACCTTAGAAAGTGTGTTGAGACTCAAAAGTACCTCTCCTGTTCTGTTTCCCCTCTTCCTTCAGCTTTCAGTTTCACCTAAACTGTTTGCTTGCTGTACATTTAGCTAGGAATAAGGACAGGTAAAAGCTGAAATGGATAATACTATGCTACATTACATGTGATTTTTTAATGGGGTGTAACAACGAGATGTCCCAACTTATCTTGAAGGAAGTGTTTTCTATACCTTTGTTCTCAGATTCATGACTGCTTTGTGTGTGCATGGGCATAGCTTTGTCCCTGAGCAGGTTTTACTGTGCCAGTGAAAGTATGGGTGATCTTGCAGCTTTGTTAAGAGGTGACAAAGATACCGTGTAGAAAAATCTACGTGGTGGAGGTGTTCTATACCAATTTTTCCTGAACATCATCTTAGTCTCCCTGTGTGAGTATCTATGGCCCTCATTGCTGTAGTCTCTGAACATCTTCCTTGTCTCAGATGGTTGCAGGTCTTAGGAAATTTAAATTTAATAGGTTAGTTGCTGTAAGCTGCCTATAAAGTCAATGGAGAGAAACAGAAAGTCCCAGTGAGTGATTCAGATCTAAAGGGGGGCTGAATTTCTCTCCCCAGGTGCTGCCTCCATCAGTCTAGAACACACCTGTACCCAGCCAAGGTAGTCCAGCTCAGTTACAGCTATGCAAGACACAATGGCTTAAAAAAAAAATATTTAGATACTCTTGCAAATTTCTTCCTTTAGTGGAGATACAACCCTGGCATATAATGTAATTTCCTCTCCATACCATCAACTTTTTCTCCCAGCTCTCAGCTCCAGAGCCTTGCCTCTGCCTTGCTGTATCTGAAAGATTATAAACTTTCTTCTCTGTCTTCTTGATTATTCCTTCAAACCTTGCTAACAGTCAACCAGCTTTCCGCTGTACTGTAGCACAATATATAATAACCTGCAATTATTGTCCATTTAGGCTTTCCCCTGGGTCTGCTTTATTCCTGCCGTCAGTGGACCTGTACACTGCATTTCTGCTGATTTTACTACCAGATTCATTGCTGCTGAGAAGAAAAAAAAAAATCACTGATGATCTACAACCTGTTATATAATTTTCCCGTCTGTCGTTCTTATCTTTTTTTTTCTTCTCTGTTCTGTGGCCTACAGTAGAGACTTTACAAAAATTGCTTTATAATAGGCCCTCCTCAGCTGTTGCATCCGGTTCTGTACTGGATCACTCCTTGAGTATTTTGCTGTGCATTCTGTACTTCTGTACAGCAGTTACAGTTAACATGTCACCAGGAAGTCATTGTACATAATAGCTTTGCTGTTTCCACCTTCTTTGACTTGTCTTCTCCACCATCTTTTTTTTTGCTCTGGACAGTCCAGGTAGCTACAATCCTAGCTTGGATATTATAGTTTGTTTCTTTTCATTTTCATTAGAAGGTAGGAAATTATTACACCAGGTCTGACCTATTTTTTAGCATCTGAACATGAAAATTTCTCTACAGAGCATCTACCTCCTGTTTTTCTTCTTGGTTTTGGATTATGCTCTAGGCTTGGGTTAGGTAGGTTACTAAACATTTCATCCACTGAAACTCTTGGATTGCAGTGTTATTAATTTTTCAAGGTATAGTTAAGTAGCAGTTATGTGACTTATAAGCCAAAGGGTTATCAGTAAGAGTAAGATTTCTAAACAATTAGGAGGATCCAAGCTATTGCACATGTGAGTTCACAGAGGCACACTGTTGTTACACCTGTTTCTTTCATATGAACGGGGGTTTTTTTTAATATACCACTGATTCATTCCACCATCTTTGGATTTGTCCAGAACCTGCTCCTGTGAACAACTGGTGTTGTGCGCACTCTCATGCAAGTCCACGTGTATGCTACTCAAAGAGTTAAGCATATACAATTGCTCATTTAAACAAAACCAACCTCTGCTGCAAATCATTGATATAAACGTATATGTACTCTTCTTTAACTCACCTAAACCACACTTATGCTAGGTTAAGGGGCATGATCATCCATCTCTAGATCCAGTCAGTTCAGAGGTGGCTTCGCTGTGGAGTTGAGCAGAGGCAAGATGTGAACTTTGAACTTCTGTTCACAGCCCTATACTGCTGCTTCATCACCCCGCTGTGCCTCATCCGTCCCCGATAGGCTTCCTGGGGGTGCTTGGACCTTCTCTGCAGGAGACTGTTTGTGCTACCCTCTAGTGGCCAAAGCACAAAGAATACAGCCAAGTTTAAAGCACGTACTAATTTTTACGCAAAGGTGCATTTAAAAAAAAAAAAAGACATGAAATCAAAGCAAACTATTTTGGAAAGTGGAAAAAAAAATTCCGAACAAATAAATCTGTTTAAAGTTAAAGGTTGGGAATTAAATGGAAATTCTAAAATATGAGTGTCTTCTAAATATATGTAATTTGCATAATACAAAACCTTGATGAAATAGAAGGTGATTTTAGAGTCTAGGCAGGGACTCTCAGTATTTTAAATATAACAGAGATTTCTTGTGCGAACAGAAGGCAATAGTTTGATGTTCCCACTCAACCTCAGTAAAATATGACAAAAATACTGAATTTCCCGCCCTATTTGTCTCTTGTCAACTATAAACTTTTTCAAACAGAAATTCTCCTACACTCTTCATACAACTCAGTGAAGTTCTTCTCTTGGTTGAACGCTACCACAACAGTGAAAGCAATGTATAACTTATAAATTTCAAGGTTGTAGAAGATGAGGTAAGATGGAACTCAAAGGTGGAGAACTGCTCATGAAAGATAGATGGCGGGGTGGGGGGTGGGAGGGGGGGGAAACCATGAGAGCATTTACAAAGCTATGAAGCCATCTGAGGTGCCGGTCAAGGTTGTAGAAGATGAGGTAAGATGGAACTCAAAGGTGGAGAACTGCTCATGAAAGATAGATGGCGGGGTGGGGGGTGGGAGGGGGGGGACACCATGAGAGCATTTCCAAAGCTATGAAGCCATCTGAGGTGCTGGATACTACTGTAGGGTTCATGTAGGGCAGGTGAGAAAATTCAGAGAAAGACAAGGAAGGGTAAAGGGACAACATAGCTAATTGACCACTGAATTAAAATGGACAAGAGACATGAGACTGAGTCCTGAGAGTCCCAACTGGCACTGAGATTTAACATTCATAAGAAAGTAACAAAACATTCCCCAATGTTTCTCTTCTTCCTAGTCCTCAGCAACAAATCTTTCAAACATCCATTCAGAAAATCATAGATTATTGTAGAGAAAATAGACTCAACAAGAAATATGTGAAATACTGGGAGACAGAAGGAGCAGAAACCTTTTTTTTTTTTTTTCCAGTCTTGCTTTTCAAACCAGTGGAAACAACATTCAGCAGAAGACCCATTTTGATCCCAGACTTGAAATAGGGTTTGTATTGCTTCTTGTAATGTTCGTGGAAGCTGTGGAAAACATGTTCCTGCAGATGTATGGTGGCTTGAAGTCCTCCAAAAAATCTGAAGGCCCTTTAGAAAAGAGTTTCAGAAATCTGAGAGATCTCCTCTGTGCATCTACAACAGGAAAATGTAATCACTAGTTGTTTGAATATTCAGATGGTTCCAATTCCTTTCAAAACACAAGGCTATTGATTTCAGTGACACTTGTGTTCTCACTTGTATAATACCTGATGACAAAGGAGCAACTTAGGTGGAAGACCATTAGTTTAAGATTAAAAACGCCATTTTATTTTTTTTAACTCTTTTAGGTAGTGTGAGGCATTGTCTAATTTTATTACTTGGTAGTTCATAATCATCTTACAATAGTGTGCCCAGGCAACTCTATTTCTCCTACTGGGCACATGGAAGAGGGTGCCATTTTGATTGTGCTGTGCTGCTGGAGACCTGTCTCCTATGGGTCTATTTTAGCCTCATGAAATAGTAACCCTTAATTTGAGGGGTTTCATGCAGTAGGCAAAAATCAAAGTAAGACTTACAGTCATTAAAAACTCATGAGTTTGGCAAATAGAGGATAAGACAGCAGCTGAGAGTTTTAAATTGAAAGCTTATTGGTTGGATCAGGGTTGCTTTGTGTTTGTCATCAAAGCTCTACTCCCAGGAAGGAGGGAAGGCAACCTAGATATTAAGTGGAAGATCAGATTAATGCTGACATTTCTAGGTCAAGGGAAGAACTGAGGTCATGCCTTTCCCATGCCCACCAAAGTCACATCTGTGCTGATCAGAAGTGCTCATGGAAGTACTGATACAAAATTCAAGAGGGCAAATGGTGCCGCTACTCTTTAAAATGCAACATGTCAACAATTACTTATGTTTTCACTCACTACATCACTGTGTATGTTCTACTCTGTCTCTCTAAAGCAATCTTATAAATCATTGAAGGGAATGGTTCTATTTTTGCCTGCAATATTCTAGCCTTGAAATCTTATGAATATTTTCCAAATTAGATCTTCAGTTTACTAGATCATTTTATTACTTGCAACTGGCTGTCTTTCTTTTTTGTTTTTTCTGGGTTTTTTTTGTTTTTTTTTGGTTGGTTGGTTGGTTGGTGTTTTTTTGTTGTTCATTTGTTTGTTTGGGTTTTTGTTGTTTTTTTTTCTGGTCCTTACTTCAGAGAACAATAGCTTGGGGGCAGAACAATCAAGCAACAAGCTACTGTTTGATGAAGCGCAGTAGTCCTTTTCGGTTTCTGGAACACACTTAAATGCTTGTTTTGTACTTTATGGGGAGTTCCTATTCAAGAAGAAACAAAAAGTTGACTTCGGTTAGTAAGACATAGGAGCTAACTCACGGTAGAGACTGTGGAGAATGTAGATTCATTAAATAATCTATCCCTTTGTCCTTCTAAGGCAGATTTTCTGCCTGTTTCAGGACTGGTAGTTGTTCACCTCCAGCAATTAACATGTTACACGCTTTCCAGAAATTTACTCAGCTGCTTAACTGTTCTCCACCAGGAGAACAACTTCCTGGGGTCTAATTTAAATCTTTTTTGCTGTGATTTAAGTCTATGTTGCCTTTTCCTATCCACAGTAGCTCTGAAGAATAGTTCCTCACACCTGCCTTGGCAGCTCTTGAACAGAAGATTCGTTATCTTGCCTTCTACTAGCCTTTTTCTAGACGAACTGCACCAGTTCCTTCAATCTTCCTTTGGGAGACAAACAGAACAGGTATAGGTTAACCATGTAGCATCATATTTATGTTCATGGCTCTGTTTTTAATATTCCATTCTGTTCTTTTCTCATTAGGATAATATTTTTGTTCATTCCTGTTTCATATATCAAAGTAAATAATAATGATTTTATATTTGACCTTGATAGCTTGTAACTCTCTATGTCACCCTCTACCGTCTGACTATAGCTTTGAGAAGACGCTGCAACATATGACATCTGTACTGATGACTCTTTCTTCGACTCCAGTACTAGCAGATGTGAGGATTTTAGGAGCTGGACTTTAGTCTGAACGTAGTAACTGTACCTTTCAGCAGTCTAGTACCCCAAGCTTACTCTCAGTAAGTGAGGACATCGATGCATCCCTGAAAACCATTGAGCCCTGCTAGTGGGCAAACACTACAGCTAGGACTTATGGAACAGAAAACAATTATTGTTCACGTTACCGTGGACAGATGACACAGAAAACCTTGTTCAGCTACATTCTGTGTTACCTGTATGACTGTGAGTGTGTCATTAAGTTTTCTCTTGTCTAGATTTCCTCTCTCTTGAACATGGAGACAAAGGTGTCCCGACCTCATAAAGAGAAAAATATTCAAAACTGCATAATGGTACTAAAAAAAAAAATAAGATGCGTAAGTACCATTAGGGCAAGAACAACCACTCTGTACAAACAGTGAAGCAGTGACAACTAACAGATTATGCAAAAAGATCTAGATATACAAAACAATGGCTATCCATTTTATTCTTTAACTGATAAATAAATGTAACTGCTCCAGGAACAAATCATTGTATGTATAGAAACTACATGCCAGTTTACCTTAAATGAGTTTTCACACACATACTAATTTTACAATGATTTTGTACTGTATGCATTTTTTGCTTTGTAAAGAGTATACTTAGGTATCAAAATGAGCATGAGAAATAAATTAAAAAATTGGGTTCTTATAGTAGCATCACTTTAAATGTCCATTTCTTGGTAACTAACATGACTCACGTATTTGCCTATTTTGTGGGCAATGCGGAAATCTCGGTGCTTTCAGTAAGCAGGATTATTAAACTATGTGATTTGTAAACTATGCAAACGATGGCAATTTACAACTTTAAATACTCCTTAAGTGGAGACTTTGGCATTTTTTAAAGGAGATAATAGTCCCAGATAATGGATTCATTAGATGTTGTTGAATCTTGTCACCTCTAATAAGTAGGTAATTTCCTCCCAGATAAGCAGATCTGGTTGCTCTGTTTCCTTCTAGGGTTCATGAGGCTTCCCATTATAAGGCCCTCAATCCAGTTTCTTACAGTTTTGATGTCTTGCTTGTCTTTGTAAGAAAAAAAACAACAAACCAATACAAAACTCTTCAAACCTAAACCACTAGCATTTTCTGGAGAACAAGACTAAAGAAAAATACATTGCTTGTCCTATCTACAAATTCTGATAATATCTTGTTAATTAAAGTCTAAAGCTCTGGTAAGCTGTGGTAAAGATTCAAGATGTCAGACATCGGCCTGTGGTTTGGAGATGAGCCCCTTGCTGTGACCAGGACTTGACTGATGTACAGACCTCTAAAATTCACAAGCTCACTGAGCTCTTAGAGGTTTCTTAAATTTCAACTGCTAAATTCAACTGCAGCTCCAATTGCAGCTCCACATTGAGGGCTGCAATGCTTTTACTATTTCAGTACCTGAATGCAATGTCTCTCCTGTGTTTTCCCTGGTATCCCTCCTTTTTCCTCTCCTCAGTGTGTCTTGCTGGAGAAGATGAGGATGTTTCTCGGTGCAAATGCGGGAGAGAGAAGATTTGGCTTGAGAATGGTGAAAGCAGCTCAGGGCAAGGAATTTTTAAGGAGGTAGCAAGAGAGGAAGAGAAGAAGTGAAAAGGGAAAAGAAACTGCAATTACATAGTGATGGGATGGAATGGGGGAAAACCAAAAACGAACTGGACAGTAGAAGGAAATAGGAAGATGAATCTAATTAAAAAAAAAAAGGGGGGATGTGGGACAAGAAGACAAGAAAGGCCTGAGGACGGATTCTATGCTGGGGCCAGAAACCACTGCAGGCAGAGAATATGTGCAAGGAGGGCAATTATTTTAATTGACGAATATGCTGAGTCTTCAGGGACAGATGAATTCACTGTAGTTTCATTTTGAACACATAAAATGCAGTATGAAGCGAGCCATGCTGAAAATTCACGTACTGGCCATTTGCATAACATACCTGTGATTTTAAACTTTCATACCTCAGTGCCTCAGTTTCTCACTACACAGGACATACAATCAAAACAATG
Organism: Buceros rhinoceros silvestris; assembly: GCF_000710305.1. Lineage (NCBI taxonomy): Eukaryota > Metazoa > Chordata > Aves > Bucerotiformes > Bucerotidae > Buceros > Buceros rhinoceros. The sequence goes on from NW_010412337.1 coordinate 22,942, forward strand.
AAGAGTTGTAAAGTGAATCCTGTTTTACCTATACACTGAAAACAAAGTAAATTTTAAAAAAACACTTTAAAAAAGAAATTAAAAGGGTTGTGTTTAATTTTTTTCCTATTAAGATGTTTATAATGAAAATAATGACCTTTAAACTTTGTTATTGAAATAACTTTTTAATAGAACATTGTTTTAAATTCCCCAGGAGAAAAATATCTGACTAAATTGAAAACACACCTCTGCCCTTCACGCAAGTATTTAATTATAAAAAAGAGTCTAGTTTTCAGTTCTACTCATATATTCTGCCTGTTTTCTTTAGAGTCACATGAGAGAAGCTAGAAATAAAATCTATGTTTGCAAATCTTTTCCATTGCAAGCCAGAAAGCTGCCAGCACAGTGCTTCCTGATGCAATGGGAGTGGTGGTTTTTCTGAGATGAACATTTGCAGCATCTAAACTCACTTCCCCAAGCAACCATCAGATGGTAGCAATGCTTGTTTGCTGTCTACCATAGACTAGATTCAAACTGGGATGCAGAAATCAAGGCTGTTATCGCCAGTCCCTGCAGCCACCCAGCTGCCTTTTGAGAGTGCCCTGATGTTAGCAATTCGGAGGACACAAAAGCTGCAGAACTGAGTGTTAATGCTGAGGTAGACACTATGTAAAGCAATCTGATCTTATATGCACAGAGTTGTAGCCAATAGCCACATGCATGAGGGAACAGATGAAACCCAAGGGAAATGCAGATGTCCTGTCCCTGGTTTTGTTCTCTAGGTTTTGGTTTGTTGCAAAGAAGGACTCTAAGGGGTGTGGAAATAAAAGTAGTGTGAAAATTAACTTGGGACCTTGAAACTAACTGTAGTACAGACTCTCAGGGAAATCGATCCAATGTCACAGAAGGGTGATAGAGCAGCCTTCTGTAGCATGTAGAAGTCCTTGGTGAAGTGATAAAAAGCTTTCTTATTGAAGGCCTGGCCTAAGGTCACTGAAAATAGCCCTCTACTATGGATACTGTTAGTCGAGCATCATCCTTGAAGCTGAGGGCAGGATTCAATGCCCCTGACTTTAAATGTCAGTTAGACACCTAAGTCTGACTTCCCATCTGCATTCCTTGTATTGCCCGTGGGGAGACAGAGACATCTAAAGAGAGAGAAAAAACTTTGCCCAGGCTTAGGTTCCTGACTTGAGGTGTGACATAGCAGCTCATGATGGTGGCTGTTTCTTTCTACTAACCAGAAATGATCTTGAGTGACTCACTTAGATTTTGGCCCAAATTTTAAGAATCTAAGGTGGTATAAATCAATCCCCATGAATGCCATTGAAAGGTACAGTTCCCAACACTTGTTCTGCCTTCCTGACTTAGCCAAAAAATAAGGATAAAATGTACCCACATGACATGAAGTCACAAATATCTGTCGCTGTCATATTCAGTTTAGTAAAAATCCAAAATTAATTGATTCCTCTCCAGTTGCTTAAATCACCAAGATTCTCTGAGATACCAGTGCTCCTGGACTTCCACTAGGAGTTAGAAAGTATGTTTATTATATATTTTCCAGTCTTCCGTCATGTCCAGTATTGAATCCCTTAACAGGTCCCATTGCTGCTATGAGATACCTGATCCAGCTGCCTTAGGAAAGCTGCCTTTTTGGGTTCACCTTGATTTGCTCCTTGGTGCCTGTGTGATGCCTTCTTTGGCAAAAAGCCCTTTTCCCTCCCCTCCCCACCCCCTCTCCCCCCTCCAGCTACTGTCCCCTTTGTCTGCAAATATCTCCTGCTCAGTCTTCCCAGGGTGGCAGCTCCATTAAACCACAGTATGGACGCTTGGGGCATCTTTACTTCTTGAGACAACTAATTCTCATCAGTAAATTGCTAAACTGTAGCCCACTGTAAAACTTGACTATGGCAGGTGTACTATATTTAGCGAAAATAGATTTGGCATGCCTGATTACCTGTTTAGCCATAGTGTCTCCTAGTAAGCTCTCAGGGAAGTGAGAATAATATTCCAGAAAAAGTACATATCTTTTTATCCTGTCAGCATAATCAGACCTATGCCAGTTTTGATCCAGAGAGCATTTTCTGTTTTTTTTTTTTTTTTTCCCTGAGTCACTGACATTGGATTTTTTGACTCGAACTGGGCTTGTATTTTTGGCACGTATATCAAGTCTTGACAACTTCTTAAATGTCAATTTATATTAATCTTGTATTTTTTTAATAGCCCTTTGAGCTTTTTCTTAGATTTTTCAGTTCTTAACTGGCATTAGATCCCCACAATTAGTTTCAATGTCTGGGTGCAACCATGAACTGGGATGAATGGAAAGTGGTCTGGGCTGGTTACTTTTATCCTACATGCTTGCCACCAGGCAGCTCAGCCAATTTGGTCACCCTGGTGGTGTCTCCTCAGGACTGGGAAATTCTGCAGTATCTCTCCAGATGAGCAGGTTCTCTTTCAGAGTTGTTGTTTTAGCAAGTACAGTTTGAGTTTGTTTGTGCTAAATCAAATAACAAGCTCAGAGAAAACCTCTGCACTGGGCTCCTTTGCACTTCCATTAGATGTCCCATAGAAAGAAAGGACTGAATTTTCAGCCATCTCTCCAGCTTTGTTTTATCTTGCAAATTATATCAAAACAACAACAACAAAAAGTATTTTCAACATGGTGTTGGGAGACCATGAAATGGTTACATATGGTTGATGGTCAACATGGAGAGTAACTGCCTCTTATAAGTAAGTATATGTTATTTACTACATCTATATGCAAAGACTAAATCCTTATTCACCATTCAAGTGCATCAGTGGGATGAACCCTGTGCTGCTCACCTTTGATTTTTACCGTGCTGCTGTGAAAATCATTACCAGTGCCCTCCCTGAGAAACTACATTTTACACTTACCGTAATAGCACCTTATGGATGAGCCATTTTAAATGAATGTGTTGGGTCTTCAGTTCTTTACTGAGATTTGCATTACGTTTGCATCCAGGGGTCATCTCTGCCTGTCACTGGTTTGGATAGTTAGACTGGTGGCTGCTGCCCGAAGCCTTTAGTTATGGTTCTGGTGTCCCATCCCAGAGCTATCACTGTCAACTATGCAGACCTCCCACAGTGTGGCTTGCTTACAGTGAGCTGGGTCAGGTGTTGGAACCACCTAAATGGCAGTGTGTGGGAATGATGCCTCCAAAAAGATACCCTGACTGTGCAGAGACGTATGGCATTTCTTATAGAGACACATGCCAAAGATCTGACTTCTCAAGCAGAAAATATTTAGCATTGACCCTAACTGCTGTTATTTATCTCTGTAAGGACAATAGGAGACATTTTTCTTTTTGTATCTCTGTTCAGTTTGGGAGCACCTATAAAAAGGAAACGTTTAATTCTCCCCAGCATCCCCATTTGGCCTTTTACTCACTGGAGCAGTCTCAAGGCAATAAGGCTGCCTCAGCTTTTCTTTTAGCCTCTGCTTTAACAAAAAGCTCTGTTTCCTGAGGGCTGTAGTGACCACGATGTTCAGCTATGTCACAAGAACTTCTCTGTTCCTTCATGCATTCCCAAAGTTATTTTGGTCCCCTACTTTTACGCTGTATGTACTTTCTTGATGACTTTAAAATCTTGTTGAATTTAAAGTCCAATAATGGGTGAGCTTCTTTTTTTTTATCCCCTTGGGCCTATGACAATTGCCATGTATCAAGAATTTCAGCTAAATGATAAATGTGTTTCTTTTATGACTTCATGGAAAGCAGAAAATTTTGAAGAAACAGTGAAGAGATACTTGTATTTTACTGCTTGGGTTGGTTTGTTTTTTTTTTTTCCCTGCTTGATTGTTGTAAACGCTCACACAGTGAAAAACAAGAAGTGTAGTTCACACAGGTATATATCAACAATGGGAAGTAAGAACCTCAGAAGTCCTGTTGGGTAACCACATACATAAGGACATGCAAGTTCTTCCCTCTCATCAGTATAGAAATTCAGGAATACTCGTTTGTGTATATATGTAGATATGTATATACACTATATACATATATATATATATAGGCTGCAAACTTAGTTATGGCCATGTGGCCTTATTGCATAGCCTGAAGCTGGAGAGCTTCTCCCTGAGATTGCTTTACCTGGCTCAAACACCTATGGCAGAACCACAACACTTCCTTCTGAAAGCTGAACCAGTTTTGATCTTTGTCCTGGTTTGAGCTGAAGCTTCCTTGTTTTGGGAAATGGACAAATAGAATTATTCCATGCAGTACGATAACTCTGCATTTAGTTGGTTAAGGGGGTCAGGTGAAACGTTACGTGGTAAGTCCTTAAAAGCGGCAGGCCGGGCGTGGATCGATCTCTTGGGCTTCCGGACGGCTTCGCGGAGGGGGGACTGCCGATAATCCGCTGGCTGGCGACCAGGCCCGGCTAGGCCCGA
>NW_010412337.1:27494-33481 GCF_000710305.1 Buceros rhinoceros silvestris
GCGAACTACCAGGCCTGAGAGCTGAGGGCCTGCACCCCCAGATGGCTGAAGATTACAGACTTTGAACTATTGCTGCCGTGGGTCTCATCTGAAGTCAGGTGAGATATCTGGACTCCCAGCGGTTTCATGCAGGCAGTTTTCCTGCAGTTTTCTTGCTGCGCAGGGGTTTCTCCTTCCCCATCTCGCTGCGAGAAGAATCTCACTTTCTGTGCCCGGAAGCAGCTGCAAGGTTTTCACTCCCACCTCGCTGCTGGGTGCCTGCCAAGAGGTCTGACCTTGAACAAGACTGTTAAAAACTTTTTCTCCTCTTCCCCTCTGCACCTGGTTATCTGAGTCCTCTCTTCTTAGTTTTTTTTCCTGTTTTCAGTTGTGCATATATATATATATGTAGTAGAGTATACTTGTGTGGCTTTATTGTTCATTAAAGTTTGTTTCAGTTTCCCAGACTCAGATCGAGATGTGAATTTTCTTCTTTCCCCTTAAACTCCTTCTGTCTCTAGTAAGACAGAGGGGATCGTTAAGGAATTCGAGGAGTTACTACCTCAGGACCTCGACCCTTAACAATCTTGTTGATGCCATCAAAGCTGGGGGTGGGGGAGGGGCAAGGGGGAAGTACATGTGCATGATGCAGGTGCTGATGATTTGTGCTATGTTTCTCCTCTTGTGGCAATGACAAGGGTTATGCCATGATGTGGCTTTGAAAACTCCGGGTGTATCTCTGATCATGAGATGTTATGAGCCTGAGGAAACTTGTGGAAACGGTATTCTTTTGACTTGCAACAAGAATAACACCAGCTGATATACATCAAGGTGTCTCTTTATTATAGCCTTTTTTTTCCAGTTGTTGGTAGTGATGACTAACATTTCTTTCCTGATGCAGAACAAAATGGGGCAGATAAAATATACTGAAAAGCTTAATCAAAGGCATCTGGGGTAACTGAAACACAGCATTCATCAGAAGGAAAAGATACTGGGAATCTGGGAGCTCTTGGATTTTAGTGCCTTCAGTTTAAATGTCAAGTATCAATGCGATATTTTTCTGAATTTGTAGAATTTAGGTTCTGAGTCTTCTTAAGAAAAAAAAGAAAAGAAAAAGATTTCTAAAACTTTCTGGTCCCTGTGTTAAAGATCTTTCAACCTTCACTCAGTTATCTGGTGTAAATGGCAGAATGTTTAATGATGCAAGTGGAGGGTCGATGCGTGTGTAAAGAGCAAGCCTTCTTCTCCTTTGAGGCAATGTACTTGTCCAAGGAAAGCTGCAGAGACACTGAAAGATGTTATACCCGGTCTGAAGAGGTTGAGAGCTATTGAGAATTACTTTTTTCAATTAAAAATAAAAAGACTATAATATAGGACTGAAAAGCTTACGAAAATGGCAGACATCCATTTCTCTGACAATTTAGAAACACCTAGAGTATTCTCCCTTGAGTAAAATAACTCAGATATTATTTTCAAATAATGTGTTTGGAGGAAGAAGAAAGGGGAAGTTTTAAGGAGGGGAAATACAATGCGCAAAAAATATCCACTGGCATCTGTCAAACCAGGGCAGCCTGTTGTCTGTCCCTATGGGTTATACAGAATAAGATTTCTCCGTTATATTGGGCGTACTTGATTTTAACCGAGGAAGATTCTCAGATGTCTTGAACTGACTCTGTGGTAAACATGAGCAAACCTAAATAGCTGCTTTATTATAGTTTATTGTGTAGGTGTTGGTTCATAATAAATCATTGTACATTTAGAAACAAGCTTGAAACAAGTGTATAAATATTAAATGGCCTCAGGAATAAAGACATTTTTAGCAGAATTATTGAATGTGGTTTTCCAAATCCATTGGGTAATCCAAAATCCCCACTGCCATTTATAGTAATGTAAATCCAGTGTAACTGTGTTGAAGTCAATAGAGTTATTAGAAATTAACATTAAAAAAATAAACAGAGCTTGGTCTATGAAATATAAACAACATAATTGCCTGAAATTCTATCCATGAGGATAAAGGAATAAGAATTCTATACCTCTGCAGAAATAGGAAGTAAAGTGATATGTATTATGTGTGTAAATTTAGGCAAGAAAGCTTATACTGATTTCATTCATGTAATGAAGCTCTTATACCCTAATCAGAAACCTTGAAGCAGAAGTTATTAATTTTAAAAAAATGCTATTTTACATTTTAATAATTCCAGCAGAAAAAGAAAAGGAGGACCATCTCTGTGGCTTTTGCAAAGTAGAAATATTCTGACCAGTTTTCTTGTGTGCAGGCCTCTCTTCTTTTAGGAGGAAGTGGTAGAAAGAATTATCAGTTCCCATATCCTCAGTTGCTGATGCTCTGTAGACTTCTCACATCACCAGGGATAGACTCTTGGGGATGGCCATGTTGTGCCTCAGTTAACTGAAGCTTAAATTACACTTGCGCAGGTTGTCCTTGTCTCAACTTTTATATACACTTACAAGATACAGTTTGCCTATGCATGCAATGAGTAGGTGGAGACGAGAGGCAGCTGAGTCCATGAGAGACATGTAACATCAAGGCATCCATCTGCAGTTAACTCCGGTCATGTTACAATCTTGCTAGCATAAGGGAAGGACCAAAGACCTGGGACTCCCCAGTGTAGCCCATGAGAGTGCCTTTGGGGACTACCTAAAACGCAAAGTGTTGTTTTTGCCCCTCAGAGCAGAGCTGATCACCAAGAATGAGCAGTGAGTAGGCTGTGTGATCCAGAACGTGATCCAGAACGGAGCTCGTGGTCAGGGACTGTGGCAGTGGAAAGGCATCCTGAGACCCAGATCTTGGACAGCAAATGGGAGATCATTAATACTCTTCTGCCAGGTTGTTGGGATGTTGTCAGGAACAACACATTGGTGAAGGAAAATGTTTACTTGACGGTGGTATTGCTGGAAGGTGGAGGGAAAGAAAGCGATGTACATGGAGCAACAACACCCTCCCCTTACTGTATTTACTTGTACATTCATGAGTAGTTAGGGCTCAGTTCAGCCAAGTAGGTCTATACTACACCATCTGGGATGCTTTTACCCAGGATCATTGCTTGACATCCAAACAGGGACCCGAGGTCCAAACAGGGACCCAAGATCCTGTGGGTGGCCTCACAGAGCACAGCGGACACCACTGCTGAAACCTCTCCTGTCAGGACACAACCGCTGACATACTCTCTGCCCTGCTATCCATCAGCAACAGACTCAGTTGCAAGTACAGGGGACAGGGGATGACTTTGGAACATTGTGTCGTATATTTGAGTGCTTGATTTATGAAACACAGCAAAGGCAAACCAAAGCTGGAACAACTTGTCTATAGGAAAACTCTCTGTGCTTCAGCTAGGAGACATGCTTTTAAATGCAACCTCAAAACATTTATTATAAAACAGAACGATTTGTATTGTATTCAACTATGTTTTTAAAGGATTGTCAACCTCTGTCTGCAGGTACCTTTTCTTACAACATATAATCTATAGCACTCATTTCCCCCTGCCTCAATAACCACATAACAGAGATATGCATTACAGAAAATGTGTATAGGTTTGCTTCTATTATAGTCATGATCAAAAGGCTATGATATATTGAAATATTTGCTTTGTACAAATACATCTGTTATCAGAGGGTTCCTTAACATAAATGGTGTATTTTCTATAATGTGCTTGGTCTAATGAATGGTTTAGCAAAGGCATGAGAACAGACCTATGTAGGGAGAATGCAGTAATTTCTCTTTAACGTGCAGGAATTCTGAATACAAGTAAATGCATGCCAAATTTTATTGCTTCTAAATCTGAATAATTGTATTTCCGAGCTGTGCATCTGGGTAGATAATAAAGCCACAAAACAATTTAATGAAACATATAAAAAATCAAATGACATTACTAAATATTATAATATGCAGAAAATATATTTTGCATATTGTCACCTAATCTTTCATCCACATACTAACAAATAATGCAACAATAATTGAAAGTCTTATTATCCATCTACTTAAATTGAGACCAAATTTACCTTGTTTCTTTTTCTTTGTGTGTGTGTGTGAACATAAAAGTGATATTGATATTATTGCTTTATGTTTATCATACATTTTTTTCCATAATAACTAGGGTGACCAACATAAGTCTTTTTTTCCATTCAGATCAGTCCTCAACTCATATTGTGATTACGTTACTTAGCCAAGTAGTTACAAGAGGTAAGACTTAAATATGTGGCCATCACGGTTCCCTCTTTTTGATGTGTGATTCTGCAGGAATGAAAACTGGAATACCATAAAAAAAGTGGGAGTCCTCATATATAAATTCAGGGTCTAAAGTGCACAGGTATGAGGTGCCCTCACCACCCACTATAATCAAAGGACAGATATGGTCAATGCAGAGGGCAGTACTGCTGACTCATTCCCAGCCTATTTTAGGATGAGGTGAACTGCCCTTTTGGAAATATGTGTTTCTTGCTGTTGACTTTTAAGGAATCCTAAATGATTAGCTTAGACTTAGATGTCTAATTTTTAGAGGACCACATACAGAAACAAGAATCTCATCTAAAGAGTATAAAATACACACAGATTCCAGGAAGGAGGGATCTATTTTGTTGTTGCAATGATTCTAGCACTTTGTCACTGATTTATTCTGCTTTGCCATAGAAGAGGTCACTGCAGACTTCCAGCTGGTTGTAATGTCTGGATTTAAAGGACAGTGATCTGAAGTGTCTGCTGCAAAATGTCTTTTGCAACAGTGAGCCTGTATCATCAAAGGCCACACAAACTGTAGAAAAAGGACTGAATTTCCCGAAGACCAGAGCTTGGTAATGTTGTTCTGGCTTTACTCAAAACAGCTGTCTCTGCTTTCTTTCCTTGTGAAGTTCTGGCCCAGACTTTGGCATGCTTGCACAGCGAATGGTGTCTCATACCATGGGATGCCCAGTTGAAGTCAGCGCAGGAAATTGTGCCAAGTTAAAGTGGGTAAGACTCTGTCTTGTTTCAAGAATATGTGATCAACTCCTTTTTTATAGCTACTGCCTATACTCATAGGGCAGGATTGCCAACCCTCTTCACGCATCTATCCTTCCCTTTGCTGGTGGAAAGAAATCTGTTCTGTCCTCTCATCCTCTTGTCTTACACACATCAGGTCAAGTGCAGAGTTTTGAACCTTACTTTATAAATTCTGCAAAGGTAAACTGGGGACTAATAAACGCCCTGTGCCAATTAGTGAAAAAACTTTTCTCCCTCTCAATGAAGAAGCTGCTCTCAGTGAAGACAAAGACTTTGTACTGAGAGGTGTTTATTGCACTGAAGATAGGTGTTATTTTAGAAACCACTCTGTGATTGTAGAACAAATTTCTGTAAGAAGAAAGAACCATTGTATAAATCATAACACTTTCCACTCCCAGTGGACTTCTGGATTCCTTCTACTGTTCTTACAAAAAACTCACACTGTCTTTACATAAGCTAGTCAGTTGAAAAATTAGAATTTTCTTATCAGAAGAGAGTGTGAGAAACACCGAGACATAACTAACCCTGGTGGCCGCATTCCTTGAGGTGGTGCTAGAATGAGCAAAAACGCTTTTAGGGAGATGTAAGTATAAATATGCTGAAAAATAGAAATCAGGAATTGCCATGTAAAGATTTACTACAGTGAAATGGTGAGCAGAATAATCAATGCATATAAAAATATTCTGCTTCCTTGATTTAAGAATCAAATGCCAGTTGACAGTTTTTTTCTCTCATTCATACCAGAGTAATTTATTGTACTTCACAGAAGCAGAAGAAAATTTGGCCCTTAATCTGTAAAAAGTTTTCAGGATGAGGAATTTGATTTGACTTCAAGAATATCAATTGGTTCTTTCTGTTGTGTAGTCAATTATTCCCTTTCAATGCAATTCCCATTGGGAATAAAGCTTTCTCTGATGAGGCTTAGCCTTATAGTCCACTGCAATCCCCCTGGATTCACCCTTGCCTCTGAGATTAATTTCTTTAATTCTTCCTTCCTTCCTTCCTTCCTTCCTTC
>NW_010412338.1:0-14183 GCF_000710305.1 Buceros rhinoceros silvestris
AGCAACAGTGGTCCCAGGGGTGGCAGAGAGTACAGAAAGACTCTCTTAACGTGGGCGCAGTGCGGCTTTTTAAAGCAACAACAGCATGAAAATTGAACAGACCCGCGAAAACTTTTAACCAATGAAAAAATGGAGATGCAGCTGATGTCACGTGGTAGGGAATATAATTGGATAGTTAAAGCAAATTCTCCTAAAAAGCAGATCTTTTGCTAACCCATCACAGTGCCTTTTTAAAGCCAAGCACAGTCAGCCACAGCCTTGAGCATTGCTCGTCAAGATAGATTTCATTCTGTTGTTTAGTTTCCTTTAGCAAACTTCCCTTCAAAAGAAATCTTGCTTAAACTAAACTTTCTAACCATAACATGGAGTTAGTAATTATAGTTTATATAGAAGCAAACTAATACTAACAACATCAGACCCAGTTTCTGCATGGATACTACAGTACAGTTAAGGCTTTCATACCACACACAGAGCTGGGAGACCTCTACATTTCCATGGTGTTGGGCCAGCTCTTAGAAAAGCTCCCGTGTGTATATGACAGGAAGGAAGATGCTCCTGTAATAACTTGCAGGTGAAGACTAGTAATGGGAAGGGAAACTGGACATGGTCAGCAAAGGAAGGAAGAGTATCAGGTATTTATTTTCTTCTATTCTCCAACCTTCTGAATGATGCCAAGTGATCCTTCAGGATGTAGGTGCTTGTTTCCTCTGTGGATGCACACATTAGCACATGTCTGGCTCTGTATCAGGCTGTGCCAATATTGTCAGTCTGTCAGGGGGTGGACAAATTGGTGTCATCTCTGGTATCAAACTTGTCAAGGAAAGGGAGCTTAGCAAATGGCATTGTCTCCAAAATCGCTTGTACTGAACAAGCTGCTTGAATGGCTTTTACTATTAGGGAAGGCTTGTGGCTCTACATTTCAGAGGAACAAAAGAATCAAGTGCCAAACACTATTCCTTGCTTCGGGCAATTCTTTGGCCACTGAACAGACGGAAGACCTAAATGCACTGTTGGTTTAATGGCTTAGTGGTTTGGGAGGCTGGATGCAAGTAATCTTTTTGAGGGACTTGGGTGCTTTCATTTGTATCCTTTTTTTTTTTTTAATTTTTTTCCTTAAACGTTAGCTTTAGAGCTGTTTACTATCCAGGTTCAGTATGTGTGGTGCTGAAGCAATGTGTCCAGGTGACTGATTTTTCCATTATCAGTCAAATGCAAACTCAGTTGCTTTGCTTCAGAAATGAGTTTTTCCAGTAGTTGTGTGCTTTATTTAAACTGTAAGACTGCGGATTATGTGATTAATACAGAGTAGTTAATGTTTGTTTTAATATGCGTTTATGGATACACAAATACACTGTTTTATTCAGACTTCGAGACTTTTTGATGCTTGCTTTTTCTCTTTTAAGTTTAGTCTCCTAGTATGTTTGAGAAATGTTTCTCTTTAAATGAGCAAAATGTAGAGGAAGTGGCTGTACCAAAAAAGGAATGCTATGTTAGTTGCTGAGTACAGCTCAAAACCCGAGGCATACAACTGGCAGTAAAATTACATTGGTAAGCAGAATTATCTATGTATCTACTAGTAAAATAAATGACATCATACTCAGCTGAAATCTGTTTCCAGCTGTGGAAATCGTCTTTGTTTTTGTCCGCTACGTTAATGCAGCATGCTGATATCCAGTGTGAAATAAAAACTGCACTTTTAAAAATAATACTTAAGCTTTTAAATTTAAAAAGCCTTGGAATAATTTGGCACATTTTTGAAGCATGTTGTACAGTTACTGTGGAAATACCAAAGGAGGGATGTGCTTACAATGTGTAGCTGTAGGTGTTGCTGACAACTGAGATTTTTTTGGGTTATTGATGCAAATGGTAAAGCTACTAGAAAATGCTGGGCTGGTGGAGCTGTCTGCGTCAGTGATACTGATTGTGCCTCGGCTCTCCACTGCTCCTGTTTTCTGCGTTTATGCTCCAGTCAGCTGCACTGATCTCTCTTTTGCCTGTATACTAACCTATCATGTATAGGTTGAGGGTAAAAGCGATTTTGCTGACCTTCAACCACTCTCACTGGTGACAAGTTGGCTTTCCTACTGTTAAATTGCCTGGTAGCTCTAACTGAGATGAGATGACTTTGCCTGTGTGAAGGAGGCAGTGATGCCAGAGCTGGCAGCAGCATCATGCTATTCTAAAAATGTCAGCTCTGGCTGTAAGGAGATACAGACTTTGCAGGACTGGTTCCTAATATTACTGGTTAAATGTTAACAAAAATATGACTTTTTTTTTTTTCTTAAGTAGAAGTGGTGCTACTTTGCAATAAAGTGAGTGGAAAGTGTAGACCAAAAACCTGTTAAGTTAAAAGATTCAAACTGTTTCTCTTTTATATGCTTCATAGCAAGGAATGACATGTGCAGGCTACTAGTAGCGATTTCAAGAACTTTGGATTGTTTTTTGAGAGTGTGGGAGAAGTGTGTAGATGACCAGTAACTGCTGGCATGCAGTTCGTAGTGGTTATGATGTTCAGGAACCTCTTTTGTATCTTTTCTTTGAACAAATAAATTTGTGCCCTTGTAAAGTCTGTGTTATGTTGTTAGGATTAACAAGGCTTTCCTTATCTCTGACACTTAATGGTTATAATTTCAGCCAGAACAACAGGGAAATGTGAGAGCCACTAGAGCTGATGTGATACTGAACAGGGTATTCCACAGGGACAAAAATTGAGAAGAAGATTTGGTGTCTCTCGAATTTCATCACAGTCAAGGGTGTTTGGTCTTACATTCCTTCTGTTTCCAGAGCTCCTGTTATTTGAGTGGTGTGAGTTTGTCAGGCTTTTCTCCTAGGTGGGAATAAAACCACACAGGGTTTTTTGACCTTTTCTTGGCCTTAGGATGAAAGGACTTTGGATTGTAGCAGAGCTGTATTTGGATAGGCTTCTGCAGATTAGTGTGCTGAACTGGAATTCGAGTAGTCTGAGCTCTCAAAAGGCATTTCAACATCGCTTTGCTGCGATGGAGTAGCAGCTTGCCTATACATATTAAAGAGCTTCAGGATCCATCCTCTGTTAACTCCAGTAAAGCATGAATTGTGACATCCTGAGCACCCACATCCAGATTTTAAACTGCCACTAGGATACACCAGTTATGCTTTTTTAATATCAATATTGTTTTAAATGATCTGCACCGTCCCTTCCCACTACGGGTGAATTTGACCTCGTGGATACCTGCCTGAAGTGCCCCTTGGCTCCTCTGCTACAGTTGGACATTAACAACTCTGTGTATGCGAAGATTGCAAATGTGCCCCAGAAGATTTGTTCAGGTCTAGTCTTGTGCTGTGAAAGCACAAGCATCCTAGGAAAGAGCTATACATGATTAACTGGCTTTGACTTTTGCTTAAATAAGGTGCTAATTCTCTTTATTGTCCTAAATTCAATTAAAATGGATTATTGTTCTTAGGGCCGCCTTTGTTCTTTGAAGGTAGGAAACTATATGGCTCAGTGTTTGAGGATTTCTCTTAAGCTGAGCTTTATAATTTTTAAATTGAATGGTGAGGAGAATATGTACATACTACGCTTTCAGGAGATGATGGGGATGTAGATGGGAGATTTATACATTTGACTGTGTCTGGCTTTGGGCTTCTTAGTGCAAAAAAGATGTTAATTTATTTGAGAAAGTTCAGTGGAGACTGGTAAGATCATCAGAGTACTAAGTTGTGAGGAGCATCTGAATGAACTTGGCTGCTTCATCTGGAAAAGAGAAGGCTGGGTGGGGGCCTTATTAGCAACCTCACCTAACTTTTCGAAGGTTATGAGAGCCAGGCCCATTCTCTTGCAGTCAAGAGGGAGAATAGTCATAAAATTCTGGTGCTGACTTGATATAACTAAAACTGCACTAGGAGGCTCGTTAAGCATTGGAGTGACTTGCCCAGAGACGTGAAATCTCTCCTTGGAAATCCCTAAGACCCAACTGGCTGCAGCCTTGAGTAGCCTGGTCCAAATCTGATGTCAGCCTTGGTCTGAGCATGAGATTGGACTAGATGGCTTCCCAAGACTCTTTCAAACATGAAGAATTATGCAACTGTGCTTCCATGATTTTATCCTCCCCCCTCATTTGTGGAATATATAGCTTAACATTGGTACCTCTGCCAGTATCCCCTGCCCCTGCAACAGGCATCCTTCTGCAGGTAACTGTGGGTTTGTCTTGCACTAAAGATGGAGAAAACCTTTCTTGGTATCTGTGGTGCTGAAGAAAGTACCTCACCTTTGATGTTAACAATTCCATATGTTTTTTCACTTATGAAAGACTTCTGCCTATGTATCGGATTGGCACTTGGAAGATGGTGTATATCAAACTGATTGAATTAAAACTTACATTGCTGCCTTGTGTGCTAGGAGAGTTCTGTGGTAGTCTTTGCAAATAACATCTTGTAGAAAATTAAGGCTCTTGGGACAGTTGCTTAACAACAAAAAAAAAGTGAATAGGCTACAAGTTCTTAGAATTCCTTCCTGGGTCTAACAGTAAAGCTTGGTAGCATCGTGCAGTCTTCTGCAGTGCCTCTGTAGGTAGAACAACTTATTTAAAGTTACTTGACACAACTATAAAACTGTAAATTTTACTTGATTATTTACTTTGATTATAAACTTCAACCATTTGAGTTGAAATCTTACATGCCAGGTCTGTCCCAGGTGGACTCTTATTTAAAAAAAGCTACATGATGCATCTTCCTTTGCCTAACTGAGAAGTTAAATTACTTTAGAGTTTTAAGCTTTCTTAGAAGATCTTTGGATATCCCTGCAAGTGTAGATTGCTCTCACATAACCAGCATGAGCAAGTTGTAAATGATGCTGCAGAGGTAGCCAGACTTTTCTGTAATTACTGCTAGAGGTTGGCTGAAGCTAAGGGCAGGCAATTGCTTGACTTCACAAAGTGCGAGAGGCTGGTGAAGTAAAAGTATGGAGCTCTTGCATTTGTCAAGGAGATGGCAACTGCTGCTGTTCAACTTCTTGTAAAGAACTGTCCAGTAGTCTGTGGCTGAGATTCTTACTGAAAAATGCGGTGGTGTAACAAAGTTGTGTTAGAGCAGGTCTCTTTCTGATCCTGCTCTCAGCATGGATTGCTTGCCACCACCTCACCTTGCTGTGCACCTTCCTTAGTAGAAATTGGCTGTCTGAGCAGAACTGGATCAATTCTCACTTGCCTCCATTTCCACGTGTTGCTGTTGCAGAGTTCTATGTAACTCACCTTGTTGTCTTAAAGTTGCTTCTGAAGGGTCTTCTGGTAATCTACTAAAAGCAGATGAATGTGATTACCAATAGGTAGTTGTTAGAGGCTCTTTCAGTGTGACAGCACCGCCAATGCGGAAACAGTCATTTGGTACCGACAGCCTGCAGGACTGGTTGTACTCGTAGCTGAACCAGAAGAGCTGCTAGTTTGACATATCTGTTAGAGGCAGTCTTAGGAAACTGTGGTGTCTTCAGGCCACGCAGCCTTTTCTGTTCACTTTGCTCTGGTTTTGTGTATTGTTAAACCTGCTCCAAGCAACCTATGACATTGTGATTTTTTTTCTTTTTTCTGAGCTAGAGATCGAGGATTTTTTTATTAAGTTGGCTGCATTGCTCTAATGATGTATCATCACTGTTTTGTCATGTACGGTATAACAGATTGTGAAAGCTCTTCTTATTTTCCAATAGATTGGTGTTTGGGATGCTGTATCCTGCGTATTACTCATACAAAGCTGTGAAGACAAAGAATGTAAAAGAATATGTAAGTCACATTCGTTTTAATTGCTTAATTAAATGTCTCTGCTGATATACAACTGTGAAATTTTTGTTATGCAGTACAATAAATCATACAAAAGCTTGATTTGACTATCTTAGTATTAGACCCAACACTTGTGTGAATCTAGCGGTAATCCTGTGATTGTGTTTGGAAAGCTGATGTTAAGGTTTCTCAGTCTTTTCACAGACTTCGCTGAAGTGTGTCCAACACGCTATGCTGTATATGGTTATTTTTAGGAAGATTTTTAAACATAAACCTTAAAGTGCTGGCTGCATTTCTGTGAAGTACCCAAAATAATGCACTTTTGGGCAGGGGGTAGACAAAAAGGTTGCCTAATTCTGCCAACCCCTATAGTATAAGCAATGACAAATTGATTCGCTGTGACCACTTGAACAGTAGCAGCAGTTTAATTGTCATCGTATGGAGTTCTATAGGGGATTCAAAATCCACCTGGTAAAAGGGTAGGAGCTCTGGTTAATCTGTCATTCCTCAAAGAGGAGAAAAAATGTAACCAGGGAAGGAAAAGATTTGGTTAAGACAACGTGGAGGAAAGAAGCGGAACAGGCAGAAGAGTAAGATAGAGAAAAGCACGATTACTGCAGTTTAGAATTAATCTGATAAATAAGTTACTTTTCAGTGTGAGCAGTGATGATTCCCACAAGAATGTTACCCAGACGCAGTCACAGTGAGCTTTGGTCGCTGAGTTACTTCCCCGTTTTAAGAGGCAGCCTAACTTGGTTTCAGCAACTAACCTATATTCTCTCTTGAACCTTGTTCTTAACTTGTCTGCCTGACTCAGGATGGAGTCAGTGCCGTCAGGTGCTTGAACTCAGCAGCCATAGCTGTGACGTAATGATGCTCTCTGGACTCCCCTTTGTACGTGGTTGTGGAAATGGAATGCAGTAGCTGTTGTTCCTCCCCATCTATGTTTTCCATGTAGTCTGATCACTCCATCAAGGCTCCAAAGTAGACATCATATTCATACTTCTGCTTTCTTTGTACAAGCTGATTAGAGCTTATTTGTGCACGTAGAGCTAATGCCAGCCAGAGCTAAGCTTCTGGGGAAAAAAATTCTTCAAAAACAAGAGAAGAATTTCCTCTCTCTCATGCTTACTTTACCCTGTCAGGAAAGTATATAACGCAAAGAATTTATAATCTGCTTTTCCTCCCTGCTCCCTCAAAAGAGATCCACAGGCTAAGGAGAGGATAGCAGTTTCAAACTCTAATGCATGAAGTCACTTTAATTTAAGAGATTACCATCGCCCCTTGCAATATGTTTTCTAGAAGAAGAAAAGTCTTGTTTGTAGAATGCTGGATTTTGACTCTCATCTCAATTGTCCAGTTAGCTGGGACTTAGCTGTCTGCCTTTGAGAGATGCCTGTCATTGACACAAAATCTTTAGCAGGGCCTGGAACAATGGGTTTCCAACTGTGTATTTCCATTCAGTGTGAAAACACTGCTCTTCGGTCACTTGCGGTCTTTGAGCAGTCCTTGAACTTGCAGTTGCGTACAGTTGTTCACGGGGCTGAATGAGACCCATTGCAGTGACTTTTTCATGGGCAGGGAATGGTTGATCAGTGAATTACCACTCCATTGCTGGTGGGGCTGAGTGTCCAGATAGATCTTAGGGGTGATCCGCAGCTTTCATCTTCCCAGCTGGGTCATCGTCTTTCACAGAGAGGGTGGTTTAACTGCAGCCTTCCAAATGGCACAGCTCTGCTGCCAGTCATGTTACAGCCCAAGCATATCTTCCTTTGTAGGGTTACCTGTGGCTCAGGAGCCATCTGTTTTTTGTTTGCTGGATTGCAAGAGCTTTGCAACAGTGAGATTTTTTACTTAGCCACTGCTTCCACCAGTAAAACAAAACAACCAAACAAAAAGTACAGACATCTTGACTTGCTGTGTAGGTTATGATGCAGCAAATTGTACAAAGATTATTTCCGGGGAAGAAAAAAGCATTGCAGCTGGTTTTGGTAATTTAAAAGCCTTACGGACTTTGGTTCTAGAAATTAAGATCTGTATCTTTGAGGAGATTTATTTTTCTTGTAATTACACTGGTTTAATGGAGTTGACTAAGATCTTTGAGGAGTTTCTTCAGGGTGTTACACCGAAGTGCTTGTAATAAGCATATGAAATGTAGATTCGAAGTCTTAACGACCAGTATCCTGGCTTCAAAATCCTGACTCCAAAGGACTGCTTCAGCCAAAGCCAACAAAGATGAGCTTAACACTTGGATGGTAGAAAAGAATCTCAACAAAACAAATCCGTAGTCACCCCTTTAAAATAAAAAGCAAAACTCAATCAAAACTTCTGTAACTTCATCATTAAGAGTTAAGTGGATGGTAGTCTTCTGGGCAGTGTCAAATCTGACCTTCTGGTTTGTGGTTTTTTGTTCTGTTTTTTTTTTTTTCCTGGTATGAAAACCAGTGTAAATCATTTGGTCTGTTTGTCAAGTGTGCTTTTGGTACCTAATGCATTACTTGTGCTGGAATATGATTTGACTTGTGGTTTTGAGAATCTTTGCCCAGCCCTCAGCAGGACTCCTGGCAGATCTGATGTGCCCTTCTGCAGAGCATTTCTAACTATTCTGAACAGCCCAGGAGAAACTCCATTTCTGCTGTTGTTCCTAATTGGATAAATAGATGTTGATTAAAGAATAGCCTGAATAAAATATATTGGGGGTGGGGAGGAAGTCTTGCATGGCATCTTAAAAATTGCATTGCGTCATGCTTAGGTTGATAGGGCAAGGGTGTATGTTAATTTTACTTTTATTCAGATGTCGACTGGTTCATGGAAGGGTCACCACCTAAATGTCACATGGCCTGTCAAAGATGACTTCAGCTGTTGTGTACGTTTGTCTTAGTTTATTCAAGCCTGAAATATCTAAATCCTCTGAGAGACTGAAGTCATCACATGACTGAGTTTCTTTTCAAATTGAAATGCAGAAAAGCGTTTAAGAGGAACAGGACTCAAATCGTGACAAAGGAACGGGTTTTAAAGCTTAATGTACAGCTCTGAAACAGGCAGCAGTGTAGCATTAGGTTTTTGGTATTTCTTTAAGTCCACTCCAAAAAACAGATTGCTTTACAAGTGAAGACTCTGCAGGACAGTATATGTATTCCTTCGTTTGGATTTAGGACTTGAACTAGTGTCTACAGATGTAGTGTTCGATGCTTTGTGGGTAATTCCAGAAGAGTTCTAGCCTGTATATGGCAAATGAAATGAGGTTACCGCAACTGGTGGTGGGTGATGCTTTTCTTCCCTTTTCTTTTTTTAAATTGTTTGGTTTTTTTACTAGCACAGATAGTGTTGGAATTTAAAGAACACATGTGTGTTCAGTTAGTGTGAATAACCAGTGGTGGTTTGCGCTGACCCATTTTGGGAATATATTGTATTTGGCCACTGGTACTTTAGAAAAGACAAATACATGGAACTACTTCTATAATATTTATTCTAAAAGATGGAATCAGTTTAGATAACCAAATTTGAACAAACGTACAAGAAAAATGAGGGATTTAGTTAACTGTTAGAAAACAGAACTAAACCTGTATTTTAAGAGCATTGTCTGATTTCAAAACAATGACGTGTAGAGTAGATCTTAAACAAAAAACTCTGTCTAGATGTAACCCCCTGAAGCGTTAAGAATTTTGTGGTTCCTGGCATATGAATAGATTTAAATTTCCATGAAAATGCTTTTTCCCTGCCTTACCCTGGTGTGAATGCCATAATGCTAAGCACACATGTACAACTTAACTGTGAAGTATAGCTTAATAATGTCTATTGTGAAATGACTTACTAATGCTGACTTCTGTCATCCATATGTATAAACATATGAGTGTGAAAGAGTGAAATATTCTTTAGTACTATAGGGAGAATTGCACTTCATACTTAGAATACTCTGCTGATTCCTTGCAGTGTTTTTTTTTCTTACCACTAAAGCTTTGGAGAGGCCTAGGTGAGGTTGTGACCCTGGTGACCCAGCCATTTCAATTGTTTGTGGCAGCTCCCACCATTTAGGAACAGAAAACCCCATATAATTTTCCTTGAAACCCGGTTGATGCAGCCTGAGATACTGTTGAATGCCTTGCTTGGAAAGCTCTGAACTCACTGTACAGTGTGTAGTGTATCCTGTGTGAAGGTGAAATCAAAATTCCTACTGAAGATGGTGTTTTAACTTTCAGGTTCGCTGGATGATGTATTGGATTGTGTTTGCTCTTTATACAGTTACTGAAACAATAACTGACCTAACAGTCTCTTGGTAAGAGCCCACTTTTTATGCACTCTGGATGAAACTGTGTTTGTTTCTGGGATTCTTTGATTTGTAATGATGCCATTTTTATAATAAAGTTGTGCTTGTTAATAGCCCCCCTTTGTTTTTTTTTTCCAGGAAAATATGTCAGTGCGTGTAAAGGGTAGCAGCTGTTTTCAAGCTTGCTGTACACTGCCCCTCAAAGAAGGGACTATAAAACTTCCACCTCTGCTGTAGAAACCGAACAGGGGAATGGAATTCTTAAAAGGGTGGACTGTATTTTCTCTGTGCAGGACTGTGTAATGCAAAGCAAATAATATTAACCATACCCATTTCTTAAATGACAGTACAGTCAATTAAAAAAATTAAATGAGTTATAGACCCGTGTATTTAATTTTTGTCTAATATAACTTGTATGTGAAGAATGCTATATGCTATTATGTAACTGTGCTTTTGAAGAGATGGTGATTAATTACTGTGCATTTGGCCACTGCTGAGTTGATTTCATGCAACCTTTCACTTGTCTGTAGGTTTCCGCTGTACTATGAACTGAAGATCGCTTTTGTGATTTGGCTCCTTTCCCCATATACTAGAGGGGCAAGTTTAATCTACAGAAAACTTCTCCACCCTCTTCTTTCTTCTAAAGAAAGGGTAAGAGTTAACTTTTCATATTTTTAATGCCTAATATGGAAATGCCATATGCTGAAACCCCAGCTGTTGCTAGATACAAAATAAAAACAGATCAGTGTCTTACTGGTGTGCCAGGCAGCACGAATTTGGGCTAGCAGAGACAAGTGCATATCACTGTCCATACATATGCTTCTGTTTAACTTACGTGGGCAGACAATATACTACTTTCTGTCGACATGAGATAGCATGGTGTTCTCCAGTCTACTCAGTGCACTTTGGGGAGCCCAGTTGAGTGGAAGTGATGCAGTTTAACTTTCTACTGGAAGAACATGTGCAGTACTCTCTGTGCAGAAGCATGTATGCAGTTTTAGCAACAGCTCTTTGTGTTACCACTATTCCTAGCATAACTAATAATAAAACGTCTCTGGACGAATGACAGTGATGGCTTTTCTGGTGTGCAAACTGACAGGATAAGAGGAGAGACTTTCTACTGAGGTTTAAGGGAAGAGGAATCTGCAACAGAAAGTACCCAAACAGAAAAGGTACTAAAGGATATTTAGCTTTAGCTGAAGTGTGACATAGCCACAGGTTTGCCTAGCTCTCTTTCAGTATCCTGTGTGGAAAGAGCGATTAGCAAAGGTGTGAAGACTACCACTGAAAAACCCCACAGTACAGAAAACAGCATTCATGAAGGTCAGTGCTGGGCTTGGCCTTTTATTAGGCAAAGCAGGCAGCTGACGTGATTGCCACTGATATGAACAGTAAGGTCATCTTGACCTCCTGAAGGTTGAACTATAAACCATTTGCAACTTCATAAGCTAAAGAGATTTTTCCCCAGGGTCTGCTAGCTGTTGTGAACTGCCTGTAAGCCTTTATCGCCAAGTCCAGGCATTAACCACAGCTGGGGATAAATGTCAGGACTGTATTGTCCTTGGTACTTCGGTCAAAGCTCTGGCTTCAGCAGTTCTTGTGAGCTGATGCTACCTTTCTAAGGAGCTCTCTGATTTCACCTTAAGCATGTTATTTCTTGAACTGTTTTCTGACAAGTTAAGCTTACTTTCTGTAAGGAACTTGCTATGTAGCTGCAACATTTCTGAGCTGGACAGAAGTTTATCTTCCTGTTTGATCAGACATAATCCTTTTTTAAATGAGAGTGTATATGTGAATAAACATCAGTATACAAAGGCAAGAGTAATTGTCCCAGTAAATATTTTCTTAAAGATTTCTTCTGTCTTCCTTTATTGATGGAAAAATAATATTGTGGGGTAATGTCACTCTCTTACGCACAGCTCTCTAAAATTTAAGTATGTTTTGCTTTCAGGAGATTGATGAGTACATTGTGCAAGCCAAAGAAAGAGGCTATGAGACCATGGTGAATTTTGGAAGGCAAGGGTTGAATTTGGCAGCAACTGCTGCAGTTACAGCGGCTGTAAAGGTAACATTCTGCTTGCATTAATTGCTTTACCAAAGGCAAAAGAACAGTGTAGTTGTACACTGCCATTCCTAATCAAAAAGATCAATCCTGCATTGAAATCCTGGAACACCATTTCAGGGTGGCAGCCCTCTAGTCTTCCTCATACTGTTTGTTTGTTTAGTCTGGCTTGTAGTTATTTCTTATGTTATTTATTGTGATTCAATCAAAAGATGCTATGCAGTTTTCTGTGCAGGCTTGTGGTAAAGATGACTGTTTCTTTTCTGTCTCTGTTGTGCTTTCTTGTTGGTAAACAAACTATTTAAAGGATTTCTGGCTTTTCTGCTGTTTTTCTCCAATCAACTTGAGGTAACTCCACATACGAGTAAGGCATGAAAGATTACTACCACAGATAAAAAATATCTTGACACAATTAACTTGTTTGCAACTTGATTGAATTATTAGATTAATATACTAAGCATAAGCTTGCTTAGCGCTATTTAGCATAGCCTTGCTTTGTCTTGTAATTCCCATTAAATCATGAAGTAACCCATGGTTGTTCCTTAGTTATGTTCCTGGAAAAACTCATGACCTTCAGTTGAATTTCAGAGAGTTGTAGGTCTAGGGAAACAAAATACAAGCTTGTAAGTAAGATTCTAAGCAACCTGCGGCCCACCAAAAGGTATATATCATTAAGCAATGTGTATCCTACCTCATAGTCATTTAAACCAAAACACAAAGTATGGAAAGAAAGATGTGTATGTCCTAGTTAAATGTGTTTTACGGTGATCAGCATTAATTTCTTCTTGGGAATGACTGACACTGCTGTGCTCATAGTAGCAGGGCTGAAAGCCCGAACAAACACTCATAGTAGATAGCTGAAAGCAGTGTCGAGCTCTCTGGCTGTCAAAGTTCAGTAGGGGCAGCCAGCATTTCACTTAAATTTCTGTGCTTGTATGTGAAATTTTGTCTTTATAAACCGAAGACATTTCTAACAAACTACATTTTCAAATGCTACCTCAGAAAGTTTTGTAAACAGTCATGCATATCTCGTTCGATCACTTTCTCTCTTTTTAGAAAGATGTGTGGGTGGTAGTGTAAAAAATACCACTTTTTTTTTTAAACTACGGACATAATGAGGCTAAAGTACTGAGAATGTGATTCAGTTTGATCACCGGTGCTTTTATTTGTTATTCAAATCCTTAGCATTGCCTTGAGGCATGAAATAATTTAGAATGAAATAGAGCACACCTCTTAAAGGAGTGAAAGTATCCAGAGTGAAAGTAGGTTAGTTTAAAAAAAAAAAAAAATCCCAAACAAAACCTCAACGTGCTCTACTGGGAAAAAGTTTAAGAACTACGCTAAATGCTAAAATGCAAATTCTTTCCCAAACAGCAAATCGTAATTTATTACAATGTGCACCTGTAATGGTACTTGTGTTCTGAGTGTTTTCCTTAGGTCCTTTTTCCAAAATGTCTGTGTTTAGATTTCAGCTGTGGCTGGCAAGATGCCTGCTCTATCTGTTACAACTTGTTAAACAGAATTAGTTTGGTGCAGATGAGATGCTTGGGCAAAACAACCGCCACAATACCAGGGACCTAAAATAGATATGATTTTTAAACAGTATGAAAGAGGAGACTCTCTGAAAAATCTTTGTTTTGGCATGTTAAACCTCTCTTCAGTTTGTCATTCCAACAAGCTGAGCGTGACTGCTCCATGCAAGCAAATTGAGACAATGCATGTGTTCTAGATTTTGTTCCGTTTTTCAAGAGCTGACTGCTGCCTCCAGCAGGTGACAAGATTATCCTTTAGCATGAGCTGGTGGAGCATGCTATAGGGTTTCAGGAATGGAATCTTATTAGTGGGATCAGTTTTGATGGGAAGGAGATGCACTTTCATCCCTTTTTTTTTTTAAGGAGCAGGCATGCTTATTCTGACATATCAGGCCTCAAATTAGGAGTAGAGAATGTGGGAGGTTAAGTACAAGAAGGAGTCCAAAGAAAGCTTCTGTTCACTAAAGTGTCCAAGCAAAAGATGCTGCAATGTCTGCTTATGCTGGCTTCAGGAGGGTGGTAAAATTGCTTGGAAACTCTCTGGAATATTTTCAAGATCAAGTGTGGGAAAGAGC
>NW_010412338.1:14295-19625 GCF_000710305.1 Buceros rhinoceros silvestris
GGTTTTCTCCAAGGGCTGTCAGAGGAATAGGGGATTAGTATTGACGGGCCAGTTGGCTGTATCAGGGAGGCTGGAGCAGCCAGCCAGGTCAGTCTACTGACATTTGACAGAGATTGAAACCTGCTCCTCTGTAGTTACATTGCAGTGTAACTGGCAGGAGTCATGGCTTACAGCTTATGGTCCTATACTGGTATTTTTAGCTGGTACTAGTTAGCTACTGCTAATATAAAATGTAGTGTTTCAAAACCTGTTAAATAGCGTACATTAACAAAATAAATTGTGTTACTTAATGTGACAGAACAGGTATTTTTGTGAAATCCTGATTTCAGGAGACTTTGAGATGAAATATGGTCTAAGCTGACTTTTGCCTTTAGGATATAAAAATCTGCAACAAGATGCCTTTAGGGAAGTTCTCGGAGCTCTTTCAGCTCAACAGGATAAGGAATTATGGAAGTTAAATCTACGACACTGAAGTTCCACAGATCCATCTTGATGCGTCTGTTTTCTAGATCCTCTGAGATACTGGTTACCTGTACAGTTCAATTTTTGTCAACACATAAATTGTGACATCCCAGGTGAAAACCACGGGCAGGACAGCTCTAAGTTGTGAAATGCACTGTCCTTCTTTGAGGTCACAAAATACATTTGTAACGTAGTATTCGGTGGTACTGCTAGGACTAATACATTTGAGGGCGGTGTTTCTGCATGGTTCTTAGTTATCCTGGATCTGCTGTCTCTTTGCCAGAGGAATATTGTTCTAACGGCCTTGCTCCGACTTCCCCTTCGTCCCACTCAGGGCATGGCAGAGGAAGGCAGTATCTTACAGCCAGCTGTGGCATACAGCCAGTATCTCTGAGCAGCTCAGCTCAGCAGCGCTGCTGCTTTCATCCCTCCTCCCTGCTGGGCCTGCCTGGCATGCTGCAGAGGTCATTCATGGGACAGCAGTCCCTCTCCAGGTTGAGAGGGAGCAGAAGTCATTCCCTGACAGCTTGGATCGGATTGGGGAGAGAACAGCTGGGAATGTGGGTGCTGCATGCTGCAGCTCTGCAGCCTCAAAGCTCCAAGCAGCTTTGTGGATGTGGAGTCCACTGAGAACTTGTGCAGTGAAGGCAAGTGGCTTTAGTCAGTGATCCTGAACACTGAGGGGGTGCAAGTCCAATGTAACAACATAAAAAGAGTCCCCGAGGCAGACATACTCTGTGGTGTTTGTTTACAGCAGCTTTCCCTGGTTAGGTATAAAGACTATAAAAATATATGCTTGGTGACAAAATAGAGAACAGCATTTCGTATATGAGGGTCAGCTGCTGAGACAGTATCCTAATAGCTTGCTTGAGTCTGAGGCGTCCCTGGAGTAGGCTATATTTATCAAACTGGATTTGGAAACCTATTACAACTTTAATCAGTGTTTCAGATTGGTCACTAGTGATTAATGTGGTCTCTGAGAAGCGTGTAGTATGTTTTAGGAACTACTAAATAAACTCATTCTCTAAGACTTACATTTTGTTTAAGACAACACAAACTTCGTGCACGTTTTGTCTCTCTTCACTGTTCACTTACAGAAAATTTGAAGCACTGAAGTTGTTCTGTGCTTTTTTCCACTTGCATTGTAGTTTTCTATGTGTGTGTCTCAACCTTTCGTGGCTAATTTGGTAGGCGGTCTCAGGGCTGGATGCAGCCTGCTGTATTTTGTCCTTAGAGGTGGGAACTGTTGAAGTAATGGGCTATCAGTGCAGGTGTGGCAAAACTGCTCTGCCATCTTCTCGTGTGTATGGCTGGGGAGAGGTGGTGGCTGCTGCCATACCCATGGCGTGAGTGTGGAAGCAGGAGATCCCCCTTCAGCTACACCTGCGATTGGGTTGCTCTGCCTTCTGTTTTCTGAGCAAACATCTTGCTTTCTGGCTGTGGCTAGTCACCATTTGAACTTTCAAATGAGATATCAAAAGTTCTTAATCCATTAATACTCTAAGTGTGAATGTTACTCTCGCATTTCCTGCAGTAGGAGAGTATTTCATCTCACATTTCCTGCCGTAGGAGGGTATTTAATATTTTTTCATCCATACTTTTATTCTGAGCTGATAGTAGTCCAGATCCTCACAGAATGCTTTGTTGCAGCAGAAGGCAAATACCTGCTTTTTGGGGGGCATGAGGAGTGGAAGAATCTTCCTATACGTTAAGTACTGTATGAGCACTTACAAAAGTAGCGATGTCACTAGTTTATAGTCGGTTTTGTCCACACTTGGTGACTGGAGTTATGCTGAATTTATATGGTTTCTGATGAGAACCAACTGGGTTATTTTTATGTGTTCATCAGTGTTCAGTGATTAGACCTGAGTCCAGCTGAATCTCTTCAATCAGTGGACACGGACTGATCAACAGTCTGAAGCTTTACAGCGAATACTGTGAGCTGTTACTTGTTGCCAAAAGCAGGCATCCTGTCTGTCCAGTTCTCTTCTCCAGTGTCCCAGCAGCTGACTCTAAGCTCTCAGGCAGAGCTGGTTCCTGATTTGGTTTACTGTGCAAATGTTTTTCAATGCAAGAAGTGGAGTAGTGGAAGGGCTGAGAACCAACTGGGTTATTTTTATGTGTTCATCAGTGTTCAGTGATTAGACCTGAGTCCAGCTGAATCTCTTCAATCAGTGGACACGGACTGATCAACAGTCTGAAGCTTTACAGCGAATACTGTGAGCTGTTACTTGTTGCCAAAAGCAGGCATCCTGTCTGTCCAGTTCTCTTCTCCAGTGTCCCAGCAGCTGACTCTAAGCTCTCAGGCAGAGCTGGTTCCTGATTTGGTTTACTGTGCAAATGTTTTTCAATGCAAGAAGTGGAGTAGTGGAAGGGCAGGATTCCTGCTTTAGGGCAGGGCAGACCTGCTTTAAATAAGCCATTTTAGGAAATAAAATTAACTTCAGAATTTCTATAATAGTTCATCCACAGACTGTACTGTGTCCGTAGTGCGTTTTAACTCAAAGGCAAGCTATAGTTGTGTTCTTGAGAACTTTTAGTCTTCCTACTTGTACATAGGAAGGACTAGGAAAGTAAAGGCTTCTGCTCCTTGAAGAAACCCATTCTTTGTTACTGTTTAGCGGCACTGTATGAATGGTGGTGTAAGAATTAAAATAGATTCTTCTTGTCAGTCTTAGTTTTACTGTCTTAGTTTTACATGCTGTACTAATGACTAGTTATTAGAAAGTTAATATTAGGTTTCAGGCACCTCCTGCCTCCCCCATTTGGTAGCCATGCAAGCTTGAGGAGTATCACTCTGCTGTCGCTTTACTTCACATGGCTATTTTTACCGTGGAATAATTCAGGGTGCCGGTCTGCCATTTGCAAACAGTTGTTGCCATGAGAGTGGGAACAAATGGCTGTGGCTAGTGGTGCAAGAACTGCCTTGTGCTGGTGCTGTTGCAGAGAAAGGTGTGTGGAATTTTACCCAGATTGCTGCTACTGCTAGCTGATGTAATGCTCAAATGAGGAATTTTATTCAAAGGCTTATTTGTAAGAATAATACAAAAATCTTGAACCCTTGCTGAAAGTAGGATTCGTGCACGGGCTTGTCAGCCTTCCTCTGAAACAGTTATTTTTTTGTGCCTTGTGTGACAGAGAGGAAAGAATTAAATGTTACTTTAACATGACACTGAGTAATGTGCCTGTTCTTTTAGTTGCTTTTATACAGGAAATTAATCTTCACTGCTTTAATAACATAATCTGATAGAAGATGAAAGAGCTACTTGATAACCCTCCTTTCCAAAGGGGGGCTTCCTATACGTCCTATATAGGAAAGGTGTAAAGACAGAGGAGGAATACTGATGTTCAGATGGGATCAACTGTCCTTGTGTGTAGCTTAACATTTTGGGTTGGTGTTATGTCAGTAAAGCTACATGAGTACAAGAACCTGCTAGCCTGTGGTCCAGGCAGGACCTTTTGGGTTTGTGGTTTCAAGTTTCGTCAGCTAAAGCCTTTGTGGTGCTGCCAGTTTCTCAATTACTTGAGTCAATATTACAGAGTGTATTTTTAACATATTTTTCCTTTCTTATGTATATTCAGATTTATGGAGGTTAAAATATTAAAACAGAGGAAACCTTTATTTATCTTCAACCACACTTTTTAAAATGGGAGTATTTAAACCTGCCACGCTACCCAGCACTGTTAAAGAAATACCACGTTTGAAATGAATTGAGCATTTCTGATGGGTTTTTCCCTTCAAACACTTTCCCTCACCCACAAAGCCTTTATTTGCTCAGATTAAAGGAGTGAAATGAGACGTTTGTAATGAAAATGTTAGGTTATCTGTAACTGTTTTTGTCTAGTAGCAATATACAGTTAAACTTGGGTAAAAGCAATACTTAAAGCGAATGCAAACGTGCTGCATGCTTACCTTCGATGAATTTTGTAGTGCAATAAGGAAGCGTAGGCTTCAACATCTTAACCCAACTTGAACAGCAAAGTTAAACTGCTGCTTGCTTTTCAAAGATACTGTTATTTTATTTCAGAGTCAAGGTGCGATAACTGAGAAACTCAGAAGCTTCAGTATGCACGACTTGACTACTATACAAGGAGATGAGCCAGTGGGACAGAGACCCTATCAGACATTGCCAGAGGCAAAAAAGAAAACCAGAACCTCTGCAAGTGAATCTTCAGGTAAGTATCTATCTACTTTTTTCTAGCTAAAAAAACCTGATTCACCAAAGACAAAAGTAGGAAGCAGAAATGCATTTACCCCCTATAGAAAAGGCCTCAGAGAATTCCAGTTCACTTGAACAGGATTGACCTGAGCGAGATATGAATGGTTTTCTTCTCACAGCTGTTAATAGTGCAGTCGTACTGTACTCATTACTCCTCTCTTTGCCAGTTAGCAGTGAGAACTCCTTGCCAAAGTAAAGCTTGATTGGAAGAAAAAAGAATACGTGATTAAGTGGTGGTTGTGACAAATGTACAAATAGTTCAAACATGAACATTTATGGAAGCTCAATAAATAGGAAGAGAAAATTACTGGAGTTTAATTCAGTAGGTCTGTAATGATAGTTTGAAGTGGAGAATTGCTTGTGGTGATAGGAATAACAGCAGCATGAAGTTGTCATGATGGACTGATCCACATTAACACTCAGAAGATGGTGCGTGGTGACCAATGTATGTTTTTGTGGAGATATTTTATTCTTAGCCTTTATTCTTCTTATTAGTGCTAATGGTGACTATGACTATCCTTCTCCTCCTCCTCACTTTGCTCTTGAGCCCTTGCTGCTCAAAGGAAGTTTTCAGGGGAAGGCTTCAGCTGCACCTTTAAAATGATGAGGCTACAATGTAAAGTAGTTGATTTTCACACAGTCGCCGCC
>NW_010412339.1:0-4339 GCF_000710305.1 Buceros rhinoceros silvestris
CCCCACCCCCCGCAACTGGATTTTGCAAACTGGATTTTCTTAAAAATGGTCAAAGGGAAAGAATAGATTAACAGGCTGGGGTTCAGGAATGCGTGTGGTATTTCATTTTGCAGATGTTTTAATTCAAGACAAAAGTGTTATATTTATTTTATTCTGTTTATGATGATTGACTTAACTAAATATAATTATTTTTTACATTGAATAAGACTTTTGAGAAAAGAATGAATGCATTAATATTAAGGCAATCTTCTAATTTCATTAAAATTGATCAAAGAAATTTGTAAGAAAGTATCATTTAGCTGAAAAACAAACTGATTATTTGAATATTTTTTTCCTCCTATCTTCTGGCGTTTGCGTACTGAAAATATCACATTTAATTTGAAGCCTACATTGACAGCTCCCTATTATTGATGGACATTTGAAAAATGGCATTATTAAAAGCGTGTATTGTGTGCTCTATTTGCTGGACTTGAGAAAAGTAAAACTTCACCTTTGGCTGTTTCTTCAAGTCCCGTGGTTTGGGAATCTCTTCCGTACCTTTTAATACTTGTAAAACAAAAACTAAAGATGTGATGAAAATTGTAGTAGGTGGACTCAAGGGAGTACCTCCAAAGAATGTGTAAATTTAATGCAAAAGCAAAACATCTGTTAGGAGATGTTTCTTAGGGCTAGTGCAGCATAAAATGCTTGATACTGAGTGGATGTGGGAGGGAGTGGGAATGGAGACTCTCTATACCTTAGAAGAAGGTACCTCTTTTCATCAACTAGATAATCTTTAAGGAAGAGGAAAGAGTTTTACTTTTCCAAAACTTTTCTTTTGACCTCTCCACCAATTTAATACTCTTCCTTTTAAAATATACAGAAATCTCTCTTTTCTTGACGTGCTGGCTATGAGCGAGTTTGGGGGAGGAAAGAGAGAAAGAATGCCTGTGCGTGAAGAAGGGGAGAGAGCTATGTACAGTCTGGAAGGATACATAGCAAGATATGGGATCATATTAACATAAATGACAAGCAACAATTTAGAGAAAGGTTGTTTTTTGTATTTTCCTTTGATACTTCAAGGAAGTACTCAGTATCGTAGTATCTAAGTATAATAGATCACAGATCATGAAGATCATTTCCAGTTCTAGATCACAATAACTGAGCTTATTTCTGACATTAAAAACTCAGGAAACAGGGCCAAACTCAGGAATTACCGTAGTGCAAAGCCAACAAGTGTTCTTTTAGGTATGAGGTTGGTGGCAGGGACTTTTGAGCAGGCATGGATTAGGATTGAACATATGTCTAGGGGAGATGCCTGTTCTAGGCTGTGAAGTAGTTCATAGGCAAGCAGGATATCTCCCGGCATCTCCTCTGTGGTTTTGCTAGGTTGTTTTGTTTGTTTGTTGTTTGGTTGTTTGTTTTTTGATAGGGGCTGGTACTCATCATGTGCCTGTAATAGCACATAGCCATCACAGCACTCTGCTCTCCTGGGCCTTCTCTCCTTGCTGTTTCCTGAAAAGTAGAGCATTTAGTCCACGAGACTCTCTTAGTCAGTTTGATTATGTAACTATTGCTAGAACAGAGACTGCAAGAGCATACACCTTGGATAACGAGAAAATAAATGACACTTCATTTGTTGTATTTTTAACTTCCACGTCTTCCGCTGTCTTAATCTGCGTTGTCTTGAAAGGAAACTTAGTTCTGGTTAACTATAACGTAGTCTAAAGTGCTTGAAGATCACGCTCGTTCACCACATCGTACACTTATTCTATAACAAATTTTCTTACGTATATTTGCTATGGTTATTGACAATTCCTTATTTTCACAACCAGTAGGAAATGAAGGAAGTAGGACATTTACCTTTTATCACGATGAGAACTTGCCTTAAAAAAAAGGGTGTTAGAAACATACTTGAAGAAAGGGTGTTACAATGGGGAAGACCACACCTGCATATCCTGAACATAGTCTAAACTCTTTGGAGCAAAATATTACAGAACAATCATTGAAGTATCATGTAAATTAATGTTAATATGCTAAATGTGTAAGTTAATGGTTAATAGTGTGACCTGTTTAGAAAAGAGGAAGGAAAAGTTGTTGTATTGTGAATCTATGGGATGACTCTCATGGTCAGAGAAGAACATTTTCATTTAAAATACTAGTCATGAGCCTTCAGAATTCCTGTATGAGAGCAGAATGGAAATAGATGCATATTTTTGCTGCAAATTTGCAGCTAAAGCTAATCTCATGAATTTCTTTGACTAAAACTCAGTTAATGCCTAAAAATGGCTGGTGCTTCTGGATAGCTAGTTATTTTACAACTCTTTTTCACATTCCAGCACAAATTTCAACTGCTGAAGAAGAACTTGCACTGGCTTATCACGTAGTTTAGACATACTTAATACTCAGGTGGAATAATTACACTAGCCACATCAATATTTTCAATCAAATAGGAAGAAATTTTTATTTATAGTTATACCACTCCTTTAAAAGGCGATACTTTGAACTCACCCAGAACCTGATGATCTTTACTGGAATGAAGTTTGAATGTTTATTTCAGAGAAACATGTAGAGATTTAATTCATTTCCCCCAAAATTGTTCAGTGGTCACACATAACCAAAATGCTTCAAAATTACAGGCACTATAAAAAGACAGAAAAATACTTGGAAGTTATGGTTTTCTATTTTCTGAAAAGGATTCTTATTCACGCTTCTTAAGTACTGTGTATAACGTGTAGTTGTG
The DNA here is from genome assembly GCF_000710305.1 of Buceros rhinoceros silvestris. Classification (NCBI taxonomy): domain Eukaryota; kingdom Metazoa; phylum Chordata; class Aves; order Bucerotiformes; family Bucerotidae; genus Buceros; species Buceros rhinoceros. Next base: position 2,723 of record NW_010412339.1, read on the forward strand.
CAAATGCAAACTTAATAAATATTTAAATATTAATATGTATTACTTTATTCAGCATTAGCTATGCTGATATTATACTTCCATTATGAAATGTTGTGGTTTTGAGCCCTAGCTAATGAGCTCTGGTGAGATCCAGAATTTATTACCTTAATTGTGTTCCTTTAATGCAGCTGTATTCCTTTGGGAACTGAGCAAGTGTGACAACTTTGCCCTGCCCCGACTCCTACAGGTGTGTAGCCACATGCCATTATTTGTTCAAGCGATCTTATAGGACTTACACTTGAAAATTTTACATTAATAATAAACCAAGTTTTGTTTATCCTTATTCCCCATCCAAGTCATTTTAAGGATGAATGAGAATAATTTAAATGTCCAGAAAATCTACTGTAGGGTTGATTATGCAGTGTTCCTATGCTGAAGCTTAAAAAGACTTCAAGTACTACAGTAGCCAAGTGGCTAAAGATTTGCATTAATAAAATGAAATAAACAGAAGACACTGAAAAAAGGCAATGACAATCTCATGGAAATCAAAACTGGTGGACTTCAGGCAGCTTTTTTTCTTCTGTGTATGTGTAAGGATAATGAGTTTTCTACAAGTAGTGACAAGTTTATCGTTACCTCTTCAGCATGTTTTGTTTCATGGATGATATCATAGTTATAATTTATAGTTTATAGATTATAAAATGTTTTTTCATGAACCTGAATCTCCATTTCACGGATGCCTTATTCTCTGTAGTAAAAAAAAGTGTCATTTATCTGTTTCTGATCTAGCAGTTTAGGTTTCCTGCTGCTCACTCATCAATGATTAATCTGTCATCCTAGTTCTATCACTATGACAAATGAATATTAGAAATCCACAGAAAACATCTGACGCTGAGAAAGTGGTTTTACTGTCATCCCACTTTTAGCTTAGGAAGTTCAAGTGTAAATCACTTATTTGGTTATAATCCTGACTCCAAAATCAGAAGACTGTTTCTGTATTTCAGTGTCCTAATAATCTGTGTCATATTCTGCAAAAGATTAATTTTAGAATAGCAGTTAAAAAGATAAGGTTTAAACTTATCGGTACTTTTTTCTTTTTAGCCAATTGGTTAGCCTACACTTTTCCCAATAGGGAGTTTTAGCATTTATAGAATACTGAAGTTAGTTACTACAAGTACCAGTGAGTTTTTTTCCAATACCATCATTTCTTACGAAACTTTTTTATTTCATTATAATTGATTTTTTTAGAACACTTGCTGAAATCAAAATACTTCAGTAGCCTTCAGCAATAAAGCATATTTACACAGGCTGTGTGTATATTTTTACACATACATGTGCCTTACATTCGTGTGTCGGTATATAAACAAATATATAAGAAAACATGTTGTAGTGTGAATTTAGAACCTACATGTAAGATTGAAATCTGTATTGTTACCTTAGTAGAGATCACTTTCAAAAAATTTAAAAGTCCAATTCTCCTTTTGAAAACTATTTAAATCATTAAGTGGTTATTCTGTCCTCAAAAGTCGTATTTTTATTCTTTGTCTAATCATTGTGCAGTGAAGTGTTTGCATTTGAAAAGTCAATAGGCATCTATTTTGATCTATTCTGGTTTTTTTTTTTTTTTTCCTTGAGCAT
>NW_010412339.1:4487-10112 GCF_000710305.1 Buceros rhinoceros silvestris
CCTTGAGCATCTGGAATCCACTAATTGTTAGCAAAAGTCACTGTCTGCTGAACTGTATCCAAAAGCTGACAGTTGGCTCTTGCAAAATAAGCACATGAATAAACATACTTGGAAATATATTAACCTGTCATTTTTATCACTGATGTCTTTCCTACAAAGAATAGAAGCATGTTAAACTTACCTTTTCATTTTCCCGCATGTGAAATTACTTTTTTCCCTTTAGAATGCAATCTGCTACAAAAAAATCATAACATAGTTGATTGTGCTGGGCCCATCTTATCTTTTAAAGGACATTGATGCATACTTTTATTTATGTACAGCACCAGAGGCTGCTTTTAAAATGAAAATGTGATTTAAAAATAAAAGGTATTAATGAATCTGGTAAGGTTTGCCTTCAATTCCAGAAGCTTATTTAAAACAAAGTGAACAAGTTTTGGTGGGTGCATGGGTACAGAAACTTGTCTCTTTCATCATGTTGTTTGAATATTTCCGTACTTGGGGTGGATGTAATTATTGAGAAATGCTACTGCCTAGGAATTGTGTCAATCACTTGCTTACAAATAGGACAAAAGTGGGATTTTTTTCAAGTATTACCTTACTAAAATAGAATAGTTATTTCTGCTAAATATATTTATGTTACAGTTAATGAAAGCACTTAAGTAGCCATGCTTTGCTGCACAGATAGAAAAACATCTACTGGCTTTATTCTATACGTGAGGGTTAGGTAAAAATTCTCAAGATTCAGCTTTCTCTCACTGAACTATAGAACTTGGGGAGCAGGCGATGGCGGAAGACAGCCAAGTCAAAATACAGTTCTTCATATGGTTGCATCTTGTCTGTTAGATCTGGTGTGTGTTTTCACAGGGTTTTCACTTCAGCGAACCAGTGGTCTGCACTGGTGGCTAGAAAACACATAGCTGGCTGTTTTGTTCTTGTGAAAGCTGTTCAGTAAGATTTCTTTTGCTGGGGGAAATGGTGTGGGCACATTGCCCTTCTCATAGTTCAGCTGAGGAGCACCATGTACCCTGCGCTCCTTGGTGCTGCACAGCAGTGCCACAAAGATGCTCGCAGTTGTTTGGGCTCTTGCTCCTCTTTCCATCTGCTGCTTCCTGGTGTGCAGCACAACAGAAAATTAAAGATATTTCTTCTGTCCCCGTTGGTGCAATCTGACTCTTCGTTACTCGTGTGCCGTGTTAAGAACAGGGATTCTCTCAAACACACCATCAGTCCCAGTCGCAGCTGCTGGCTTGAGCTTACCATCCTCTCTGCTGGAGAGTGAAGCATAATTGTACGCTACAGAGCAGAGTTGCAGCAGGGGGAGAAAAAAGGCACTTATTCCTCATCAGATGTGCGGTAAGATTTCAGTGTTTTGAAGGACAGACCAAGATTTTACTCTTTGAATTAAAGGAAGCAATATATGTGCCTTGTAATTTCCACACTGAAGTTCCATGTATTTAGCTTCTCAGTGATAAAATCTCCTTGATTTTTGTGGCAAAACCACATTGTTGTGAATTGGCTAAAAGCAGAATAAAATTCAGTGGCGAAAAACTTCGGTGCCACACTTCATCTTACCAATTTTTCAGTCAGTTTACCTGGAGTGCAACAGCAGTTCTTGTATTTTTACAATCAAAGCTGTGGTTTGACCAAAGCTCTTTTCTAATTAGGTCAGCATGCAGATCTCTTTGGTGAAGTATACAGGAAATTGGCCAATAGATGAGATTTCAGCCTTCAGGAAAACTGCAGAAATGTTCTGACTCCTTCAAGCTTTTTTTATCCTATATTACCCCATTAATGGCAGTTTATAAACTCGTTTTCAAAAAAGAGTTATTTTCTAATTAGAAGCCATTTAACAGCTTTTATGCAAAAAAAGTAGGACTAAAAAGATCATGATTGTCATTAGACTATATTGTACATAAGGATGCCTGTTATATACTATATATTGCAGGGGATTCGTTATACATGCTTTTAATTATGAAGGCTTCAAAAAGTTATAACCTTAAGGTCATCATGTTATACTTTGTTTATGCTATGTTGCCTATATTTTATTAATTTCTGGGATAAACGCAGGGAATTTTTAACCACAATTATGCATTCACACCAGAACTGCAACCTGTGCAATTCTAAAGTGAAATTTAAAAGTTTCTTTGTGTTCAAAGAAGTACATATTAATTATGGGTTTCATCCATGGTCACTGGAAAGAGAACTACTGAATTTTCTCAGCCACTTTTCCAGGACCGAAAGTGATTCTTTCTCATAGGTGGTACTGGGATTTACTCCTCTTGTAGCCATTTCCCGGAGGAAAGATTTAGGAAAATGAAAATCTAATATTACCATAACCACCATCTTAGGCTTAAAACCCCTATTTTCAGTTGCTTCCTTAAAAAAAAAAGAAAAAAATTAAAGGGGCTAATGTATGAAAGGATAAAGAATTCTAGCAGAATATGTTGTTAGGCCGTTACTTTCCCATAATAGAATACATTTTGACAAATGAGCTTCAGATAGACTTCTTTAGACAAAAGAATGTGTTTAGAATAATGATGGCAGCTGAATTTCTGTCCTTTCTTTAAGATCCTTTGGGGAATTTGCTTTGTCTAGTTTATAGTTTAAAATGTCTTAACAGTATATTAAATATAGTTTTAATCTGAATGTTATACCTGGCTCGCAGCAGTAGTTGTGTGTATCGGTGTGTTGTCTTGCTCTTGGGTAAGCTATTAAAACAACGTCATCTTAATTAGCTGTTCATAACACTCCCATGAGAACTGGCAAATTAAACTTTTCATTGCTTATTCTCTTGGACCAGCACTTTTCTTGTTTGCCTGTAACTGAAAAGTTACTGACAAAGATTCTTGTGTTGTTTCATTCTGAATAATCTTTGATTTACATTTTGATATATTTTTTTTTTAAAAATACATCAGCTATAGAAAGATAGGAGTTAAAACCTGTAGTCTGCTAGGTCCAAATTTGGATGAGCCGATTTCTGCCCTTTGAAATACTGGATATAATTTCCGTAAGCAGGGATATCCGTGCTGCATTCCTGGTGTGCTTGCAGTGTGGCTGGGCTGAGTCCATATAGGAGTTAAAACCTGTAGCCTGCTAGGTCCAAATTTGGATGAACCGATTTCTGCCCTTTGAAATACTGGATATAATTTCCGTAAGCAGGGATATCCATGCTGCATTCCTGGTGTGCTTGCAGTGTGGCTGGGCTGAGTCCACCCTGTTTTGCCACCTGTTCTCTTGCCTTTGAACTTCAGTACCTGGATTTGGGAAAGGAGGATCACCTATTCTGTCTGAGTCCCTGCGCAGTTGGTGTAGACGCTGTCGCTGTGTGGTGGTTTCTTCAATTAACTGAGTGGTGTCCCTGATAACGTTCTTGTACTTTGATCATTGATCTTATTAGGAAGATGTTCATGCAAAATGACTGATTGATATTTGTATAGTAACTGGCAGGTGTATTTTGATGTTCTTATGCTATTATAGCAAGTTTTAGAGACAAAAGAGAAACCTCTTTTGACTTTTATATTCATATTTTATTTCCTTTGAAATACAGTATTACTTTTCAACCAACTGTATAAATAAAATGGTTTGGTTTAGTTTATGTTTCTATCCGGACAAATGCTTTAAATCTTAGAAGCTGAATGGTGTTCAAGATCAAGCTTAATATCTTGCGGAGACTGCTCTAAGTTTATCCTCTGTGATGCTTAGGAACTGAATTTTGGCTTAGAGATCACTGGTGCCTTAGCATCTTGCACTTACGAGGACGTTTGTTTGCAAAATGTGTGCAAAGTAATGATTATCTGGGAGTCTGTTCTGTCATACCTCTATTATCTAGCACCTGTGGAACAGCCGCCAGGGGTTCTCATTTTCAGGATGGGAGATTTCACGCTGAGTAACACTGACAGTATTACCTTTTGCTGGACAGATGTCTAATGTCTGAGTATTGTTTCACTCTCTTATGTTGCTAAGGCTGATCCTGATAGCTCTTAAACATAAAATAAGCCTCTAGCGATCTAAGTTCTTGCATTTAACACTTTTACAATGTGAAATAAATGTAAATTAGATTACAATTTGGTAAAGTTTTGATAAAGTTTTAATGAAAAATTCCTAGTAAAGATTCATTTTAGTGTAGGTGGTATAGATAATCAATACTAAGACCTCAGAGAGTATAATATATCTCTTTTCCATTCAGCCTGTCATTCTGCAGAATGTTTCTCAAGAATTTAAAGATAAAGTAAATGTAAACTCTGGTCTCTTTCCAAGTGATAAGATCAATAGCTTGATTAGCATGTATTTGTGGTGATGAAAAAGTGTTGACATGCTGAGCTAAACAGAATTTGAGGAACAGCTAAACAGAGAGAGCTTTCTTTTTAGTTCAAAACAAGACAACTTTGGTCATTGTTCTCTTTGGGAGGTGACTTTCAGAGTGTATGCCTACCTACCCCTTGTTTAAATTTAAATCTCATTGGCCTCTTTTGTTATAATCAACTGTGCTAGCTCTAAGAACGCTGTATCTGTAAACACAGCAGAATCAATGGAATGAAGCTGAAATACTTGTTCTATGTAGTCAAGTGTGGTTTAGGAAGAATATTGTCCACTATTAACTTGTATTTGCATAGATTCAAAAATAAATGGAGTGGAAATCCATCAGCCCCTTACTTGTTAATTCTGCAAGTGTTATGCCTCCACAAACTGTAAAGAAGTTTTGTGATACACAAAATAATTTGTTTTCTTCCTGGGAATCTCTGGTTACTGAGACCATCTTAAAAATTCTCATCCCTTATTAATTTAAAAGAAGATTGAAATTTTGTGTCTTGTGTCAATTTTTTGAGAAACCAGGAGGTGAAAATCAGTTGCATCTTTTACTGTTGCATTCAAGACAGCATGAAGGAACCATTAAAGCATGATAGTGAATGGACTAAGAGTAATATTGATCGTGTTAGGCAGATGGAATTAGATACCATATGTTAAACCTGGAATCACGTTTATAAGCAAATAGAAATGCAGAACAATGGAAGTTAGGTGAATAAACAGCTGTACATTTTTAACTGATGAGAGAAATAACTTCAGAATTCTGCATAGGCAGGAGGAAGAAAATGGAAGAATATACCTCCTTGACCCCAGACATTCTGACAAAATCTGCAAGCTACTTGTCTCAGTCTTCAAAAGTAGCCTGTAGCTTACTGGAGATTTCATTAGGGTAATATAGGCTGCAAAGAGTAAAAACAACATTCTTTCATCTCTCTGTTCTCCATCAGTAGTTGAAATCATTGCAGTCCACAAAACAAAAACCACAAGTAGCGCCTCAGCTGTGGCTTAGTTGTGGTTAGGTTTTCATTTGTTTTGGTTTGGGTGTTTGTTTGATAGTTTTTCTTGAAGGGTTAAAATAATGTAATGAAGGACTGCATCTATTGAGAATGTAAAAGGTAGTGTAGCTGTTATAGTGATGTGTTAGTGCATCGGAAGGAAGTGAATCAAAGCAGTTTACTGCTGATCACACTATCACACGCCTACTTGTCAGTACTAATGCATGGTGTTCCGTAGAACATGACATAGTCGCAAGCCTTGTCGGGGAAATGGATTCAGAGAAACAAACAGCATTTAATACAGTGGGCAGGTTAGGTGTTCCTT
>NW_010412340.1:0-11152 GCF_000710305.1 Buceros rhinoceros silvestris
AAAAAAAATTACTTTCTCGTGCATGTTCCCCTAAAATAACGTTTTCGGCGAGGTCAGGCTTGTTCCCCGCCAGATGACAGACAAGAGCAACAACCTTACCACATTTGTATGTCGGACGCGCGGGACTGTATGCTCGACACCGTGGCATTTCTTGGCGTTAAATCACCCCCTTAGACACTACCGGTCATTTTCGTGCCCTGGGTTAAAAGGAGGCTTTTCGGCTCGCGGTTTGATTCTTGGAAATTTAGCAGACCCTTTTCTGCTACGTAATTTTAGTTTGCAGAGAGTGAGATGAAGGGAGAAGTGGTGTGGTCTAGCGTGCTTCCATCGAAATGTTGCAACCAAAGACCTCATCACAAGATTTGTTTTCCATGATGAGCGGCATGCAAATGTGCAGGCTTTGAGCAGTGATCAGCAGCTCTGAATATCAGTTCAGCATAATTTTTTTTCCTTTTTTTTGAATGTGAAGTTTAGGAGTTTGAGAAATGGGGGGATATTGTCCCTAGTGAAAGCAGGTCAGTGGGTGTTGTTTGTCGGCTAACGAGGCCATTCTATTTGCATGTTAATGGCAGGTTGACTTAGTGCAGCAGGGGGTGAGTGTAGTAACACGTACTTCACTTGTGTATCTGCACGTGTATTTATTTCACTACTGCACTTTCTCCGGAGGTTATAAAGCGCAAAGTGGTTGCTCAAGCTAATCAACAGGGAGATGATAATGGTCAAGAGTCATGTATAAACTCAAGTTAGAGGGGGATCTGACTGAATTCAAGGTGGCAAAAACAACACTGTAGTACACAGCGTGTCCTTTTAAGAGACACCTTCGGCCCGGCAGGCTGACTGTAGATAATAAATCATTCCTTCCCTTATCTTTTGGGACTTAGACAAATTTCCTTAAGTGGTGTGTGATGAACGATTTGGTTCCTTTTACCAGTAGCCACAGAAGATGAGCACATTTCTTTAGGCTCTTAGAGCAGCTTGCTCATCAACTACCATTACATTTGCCAAAACTTCCTGGTGGGTTTTTTCTTTTCCTGGTCACCTCACAATTAATTTCTTGCACTTCTCCAAATAAAGGTGAGACTATGCAGTTTCTGTATAGATTATAATTTGTATATCATTGCTAAAGGTCCCAGGCTAAAAATGGTCAGCTAACAGTTTTTAATAGACTGTCATAGAGAAACACTACTTCTTTCAGTTTTTCCTCTCTCAAACACGTGACACTTCAGTTCTCAGTTGTTCAGTATCTGAATTTCTACAAAAGATTCAAATAAAACTGGATACAAACACTGGATACTATTTTGCTGCATCTGTGTTAAGACAGTTCTGTATATTTCTTTTCCTGCTCCCAAATTATAATATTTCTGTTATATTTAAGTCCGTTGTGTCTTGAAAAAAATTGGTATATCTAGCAAGTCAAGAACTTTTGGTCTGCCAGATCTGCTGCTGTTAGCACTGTGAAAGAATGTACATATCTTGGAGTTTATCCTGCAGGAAAACAACAATTTGGAACCAATGTAAATAAATCACTGTTGGGCAATATTTTGTCTATCTTCCTCAGTGTCACAGAAAGCATAGTGTGAACCCTGCCAGTGAAGTCAGAAAACATTTAAATCTAGCAATGAGGGCATAGGGAGGAGGAAAAAAAGACGTGAAAAATAACAGGGCTTAGGTGGTGGGACTAAACCGCTGTTTAACATGAAATGAAGAACTCAAAAGTCATCTTTCAGTGGAAATATTTGTGTCATTTGGGAAGCAACATCAAAACCAACTTTGTGAATGCATCCAGGGATCCTCAGAAAATGGTTTGGTATTGCCCATTTCAGAACTAATTATTAACAAATCTTCAAATGAAGGAAAGGTTGAATGGGAGACACTGAGTCCCCCAAATTTGCCCAGCTATCACTGTTCATAGTAAGGCTTTTAATGGGGACTTTGGCATTGTACTGTTTCCTGGCCTTTAGCCAGGGAAACTGGTATTGTTTTGATATAGTGCACATGGTCCTAGACTTTGGCATGTCAACATTGTTTAAAGAACAAGAAACGTGTGCCTGCTGAGAAGTTATTATGACAGACAGATTTCCAAGGTCTCTTATTGGCACCAGTACAACGGTTTTGGTTTGTAATGTTTTGGTTTCTGCGTGCAGAATCAGGAGACCCTATAGTTGTTGCTGGAATGGGGACTTCAGCTGCTGGAGTTGGAAGGGATTGTTCCCTCTTGCCCCGAGCACTTCAGATGCTGCTGGGACTCCATCTCCCATACGGTTCCTTTAAATACTTGCAACAGCCAGATGGCCCTAAAGAAAAAACCCAGCACCACCACCACCAGCCTCTCCACCCCCCACCCCCCCTCTGAAAAAAAACCCCAAACCCCAAAAAACCAAACCACCTCACCATGTTTTGGAACAAATCTGCTGCTCAGGAGATGAAAAACATGAAGTTTGGGTTGGACTAATGTTACAGACCCTGTCTGGGATTACAGGGAGTGCTTCACTTTTAAGTTACTTGCATGGGCAGTAGGGTGTTTTTCTCAGAGTTTGCCTAAGCAGTGATTTTAAATCCCTTGCTCCATTTTGTTCTGTGGAAGATGTGTCTTGTCTTTCTACAGGAGCCAGACAAGGTCCCTTTTAAAAAACTGTCCATTTTTCAAGGTGGAATTTCAGATGAGCTGTCAAATTTGGCTTGTCACCGCGAGTGACCCTTCTACTTCTCTCACTTGACTGCCACACAGTAGCTCTAAGTGTGGTAGCAGCATCTGTAAGCCAGCTTCACAACTGGAGCCTGAAAGTGGTAGAACAAAGTGGCCAAATTTCAAGTAGAGTTGGTGGTTATCTTGGAAACTGTGCTGGAGAACACAACCACAAATGATTTTGCCGAATAATATACAGTATTTATTTAGTCCAGCTCTCTGATTGCTGTTAAGGCAGTCAGCCAGCAGCAGTAAGTGTTGTGACATCATTTTGAAAGGCAATGTGCTAGTTCTGAAATGGAGTGGGATGTACTATGATTCATTATTTAAAAAAAAAAAAAAGAAAGAAAGCTGTAGTCTGAACAGAGATAAAGCATATGACTGCATCATGGCTGAAAGCCAAAAAGGGAATTATATGAATCAATCTCACTTGTAGTTTTATTTTGATCCCATACTCCATAAGGCAGTGAATAGCTTCTTACTCATTTAATGATGTTCTGCAGGAAAAATATCCTTTTGAACACCGAGCGAGTAACTTAGTAACAAGTTGTCATAGTTCCGGTTGTTAACACTTTCAGATCATCACTGCTTGAATGTTCAGTTTGCACAGCTCATCCCATTATCCTAGATAATAAAATTCTAGAGATGGAAAGTACCATGAGTAATCATTTTCTTGGTCACTCACTGAGGTCACTTCTGCCTTCCCTTAGGGAAGACAAATATCTTAAAGAAAAAAAAAACAACCTCACCCATTTTCCCAAGGAATTGCTCAGTGGGTGGAGGCAGAGGTAGTAGGGTTGAGGAGTAAAATTTTGAACCTCTGGCATCAGATGGTCTAATCCCAAAGACAGCTGATGACTGACCCAAAAAATTGTTTGGATTAAAATACTGGGAATGTTGCTTGGATTACATATCAGGGAGTTACAGAAAGAAGGTAGTAGAGAAAAACAAGATTTGACAAAATGGGAGGAACAGTTAGCTGTTCTTCCTACATATCTCACTCTGTTCTTGAAATGAAGAAAAAGAAAAAAAAAGCTCTGCTTTATAAGAGATCAGAAAGTGTTCTACTAGTCATTCATAGGAAAGGATTTTAGATCTGGAGACAATTTAAAGAAAGTTGCTAGGCTGTGAAAAACACTTCAACAATTAAAAGCAATAAAGATCTAGATTTCTGTCTTCTTTTTCAAGCATGCTTGTTCACCTCTGTCAAACACCTTCCAGAAAGCTGAATCATGTTAGTGACCTGAGCAAAATTCAGGATGTCCTTCAAAAACAAAGTTTTCTGTGGAGGTGTGGATTCCAAGTGGAGTATTGTTGCCGTGTACAAGAAACCTCAGCAGGATTATTCTTAGAAATAAATACAGACTTGCAGTTTGAAGCTTTAGTTTGACCTAATTCTTGGTGCATGTGGTTTTTTTTCTTCTTATTAAAACAAAGGGCAGCCTTTTTATTGCAATATGCAAAGGAATAGGCTTGTTCTCTGCTCAAGTTCAGCAAGAAAGGAAAATTCAGCATTTTAATCCTAATCAGGTAGAGAATATATTTTAAGACAGTTTCAAAGAAGTAGCAAACAAGTGAGCACGTGAGTGGTTAGATAGCTAAGGTAATCAGGAATAGCTAAATAACCAAGTACCTGTGGAAGTGTCTTCCATGGGTACAGGGCAGTAGTCTCGGCACTTTCTGATTGATTACTATGATGCAATTTAGTCAGCAGGTAATATCTTCATGTGTTCTACAGCATTACCTCTAACCTCAAATATATTCCACATAGGTTTTCAGCATATGAATCTTCGTTTCACCAGGTGTATGCATGGGAGAGGAGAAGTTTCCACGTTTAAGTTGTATTTTTTGCAAACATGTAATGAGGATAATGACTTCTGCATTCTTCACGCTATGTGAGCTAACCTATCCTTAAACTTATATTTCAATGACTAAAATTTAAACAACTTCTCTTCTTAATCTTCTTTCTAATAATGTGTAAACAGTCCAAGCTTTGTCCTCCAATGTCCTGGCGTGAGCTGCTTTAGGTCACATCGTACTGGAAAAGGATTTGGCTCCATTGCAGTAACACTCTGGCTTACCAAGTCGGTAGATGTTTAGGTCAGGAGGATGACTCTCCATGTGGTTGCACGCACGTGGTTAGAGTGTTTACAAACAGTGTCCCAGTATCCTCCCAGCTGCCTTGACGCAGCCAGCGGCGACAGAGTTCTAGGAATGTCCCTGGTCCTCACAGGCGGCGGAGGAGGGGGAAAGATAAAAAATGCGGAGTTTAAGAAAACATATCGTAGTTTGGGTTTTGGCTGAGCTTTCTGCATCTGTGACGCATTCGAGATCATTGGTTCCTTTGCCAGATGCCGCTGTTTTTTCCCTCTATTCAAACGCAATCTGGGATGTGTCGACGCATTTGTCTTGAGTGAACTGACCCCAAGTATGAGATAGGGGTTAAGTGAATTGTTGCAAAGGTGTCAAATTATTTTCCTGCCTCACGTCCCCTTTTAAAAAATTTATAAAGAATTAAATTCCCAAAAGCTTTCATGGCAAAACAGCTCTTTGCAATACAAGAATCCCACTGTAAGTGGTTATGTTTTTTTCCTTAATTAGGCATGACTCCCTGCCTGTTAGAATACTAGAACAATTCCCTTTTTAAAGAACAGAAAAGAAAATAATGAATCCTACTAACTTTGTAAGTAAAATCAAATAGCTGAAAGTCTTTATTACTTAATGAAACATGTTGACACAAAGAGGTGTTGCTGTTACGAAAGCTAGTATCACTGCAAGGCAAGTTTTGTATCTGTTAGACGTGAGAAGCTTGGTGGAGATTTCTGCATTTACTCAACCAAACAAATAATGCCACCAATCTGTTGTTTAAAAAAATGAAGTGGGAGGTGGGGAGAAGTGTTGGTAATTAGTTGGTTTCCCTTGCCAAGATGGTTTCAGGAAGCACCAAGGAAAATAAGTTGTAGCTGTTTAGAAGCACCCAACTGACAATGCATTTCATGCCCTCCTCTACAGACCTAAACAAAAGCTGTCAGACAGGTTCTGGTCTCTGGAGACGGCTGAAGCCTATGCTGTGTGTGCACTGTGGGACTTTATTAGCAGAGGTTCTGCATTTCATCCAGAAACATTATTTTCTAGTCCCATGCACATTTTTCAGACCTTCTCATGCAGTTTTGCAGGAAGTGCTTGGGATGGCGTGCAAAGCGTATCACTTGCTTCACAAAGTGAATCTTAAGAACTAGTTTTTCCTTGTAGGGAGGAAGCAGTTGGTACAAGTGTCTCTTCCATATTCTGTGTTTGTCTAGATGAGTCATGGTATTCACCATCATACAACAGAGTACAAAGCCAGTCACAGATCTTGTTATACACCTGACTTCTGCTATTAGTTTTATGTTCACATTGGTTGCTTCCATTTTATGTTCATGTTGATTACAGTCACTGTACTTTTGTTATTGCACTCTAGTGGTCTCTTTCTCACCTGCCTTCTCATTTGCGAGACATGAATAGTTGGGTCACATCCAGGGCTTGCTTCTGTTTCAGTAGGCTCTTCACCTCCTCTCTTTTTCTTTTCTGACTTCTTTTTGACCCACAGCTCCCATTACTCTTGGAGCAGCTGGGTAGCAGAAGGTAGCAAGCAAGACTAAAGAATACATAAGAGAATATGTGACAAAGGCATTTCTGAGTTTGCACTGAGTATTTGCTCCTTCTCTTGACGCTTCCAGTGCTGTTAGAGAGATCAAAGGGTAAATGTTAACTCTGGTCCTGATCATGACAGGAGAATTTTGCCCTCAACTTCAGTGTCCTTTAATAACTTTCCATATTTGTCCCTTAGCGTGAGAGACAACAACTGTTCATGCAGCACTCACCCCTATTTCATCCCCCTGATACTTTTTTTCATCTTTGTCTAATCTGTTTGTTCTTTCAGTGCTGCTTCGCTTGTTTGAAGTCACATACTTTGAAGTTATACAATTTTTATAGTTGCCAAAGGACACAAAACTCTGTTCAGCTCTTATGTAAGCAAAAAGGAGAAAAGAATGATTGCATATTTCCTCAAGTAGCATTACTGTCTTGCTTGTGGTAAAATGAAGAAAATGAATTGTTGCAGTAAAGCAGGAGTTGCTTCCTTTCCCCCAAAGTTACTGAAGTTCACAGAAGTGAAGTATTTCCTTGAAGCTTGAAGTACATGTATGGCTTAATAAAAGGAATGCAATTTATCCCTGAAAGAGAACATATGAAGGCTGGAAAATACACTGGGCTTGCTTCTCCCTGGGATTTGGAGAAGTGGGGGTGCATGTGTGTATATGTATGTATTACAGACCTTAACATACTTCTTTTCAAACAACTAACTTTTTGTTCCCACTGCACTCCTTTGCTTGCATGTCTGTTTTCATTTCAAGTTTGTCTGCCCAAAAAGGTCTGAGGTATTACTAAAATGGCAGCAATAAAAATAAAAAACACAAAAGCTGAACAACTGAAAAGCATGAGATTTATCAGTTATTTAACTCATATAATCAGTAGACATTTTGGGGGAAAGAAAACCTATGCTACCCTATTACTATATAAACATGGAAAATGCACAAAACAGAAAAGTACAGCCTACCAGTTCTCTATTGTTGTTTCTGTGGCTCTCTCCACACTTTCCACAGAATGTTTGTTCTCTTTAAATAAGTTTGGACCTGTACTTTTCTCCTTCCCTGTAATCCTTAATGCAGAGAAGAAGGTTTTGTAGGTGTGAGAAAATAGTAGGAAAAATAAGAATTGTGATGATTTGTTTCTCTCTGTTACTACATGTAGTGCCTGAGAAGTGAGAGGTCAGGTAGGGAAACAGATTTCTATGCGTTTTTCCACTGTGCCTATGTTGCACGGTTGACTGCGTTAGGTACAGGTGGCTTGCTTTTTTTCACCAGTGCTGTCAGCTGACTTGTGAACCTGCAAACTGATGGCAGCTCTTGCCATTTTCACAAAGCCCTATTCATTTTCCTTGGGTCTGCCTGTGTAAAGACACTTGCAGGACTGAGGCACCTAGTCAATCATATACTTTGTAGCAACTGAAAATAAGAAAAGTAGTTTGGGGAGTATTTTTTCTTCTTTGAAGGAGCAGGGAGAGGAAATGGATGGAAAGACTTAAGGGCAGGTATAGGAGCTAAAACCTAGTTTTTACTTAAAAAAAAATTCAAAGCAGTTGCAAGTTAACATGTTTTTTGATACAAAATACAAACTCTAGCTGATGGATTGGAAACAAGTTTTACCTCTGGAAGAGTGAGAATGTAACTACTTTCTGAAGAGCTGCTTTTTCTTGAAACAACTGCTACTAGCTGTTGGGGGATATTTTGGTGGACAAGCTGGAGCATGAGTCTAATTCAGGATGGCAACTCTGATGCTTCTAAATATAAGGAGAGTGCATAGAGTGAAATTAATTATTGCACATTAGGAGGCATCTCATATCCCAGCCACGAAACAGAATCCCACTGTGCTTGGGGCTGTACAAACATAAGCCATTTTTGTTCTGTTTTACTGTTTAATTTAGTAAAAGAGACAGAGAAAAGGGTCTGGCCGTGCACAAGGGGCCAGAGCATTAGTAACTCTTGTTTATAACAAAAAGCAGAGTTAGGCAGCTCCCTTCCAAAATACTAAATATTTGCAGTAAACAAAGCAAAGCTGCTATTGCTACCTGCTCTGTGTGTGTGTTAAGAGGAGCTCCCGACCAGCATGGCTGAAGTCTTTTCCTTAGGGTGCTAATGTTAATGAGCAGGCAAAACATGCAAGGAGTAAGAGAAAGGGTACAAAATTAATAAGCAACATCTGAGATCCAAAGCACATACAGATCATGCAACATGGAACAAACCCTGCCGGAGCCATTCATTTCAGAGCTTTTTTTTTTTTTTTTTTTTTTTTTAGCCATTCCAGTGCTTGCTTCCTTGCTGAACTCACTGATGGGACGTCACCTTCAATTTCAGATCTTTTTTTTTTTTTTTTTTTTTTTTTTAACCCTAAAAGACATACAGGAAAGCTGTGGTATAGCTGGAAACTCAACCCATATCTCCTAAGCCCCAGTGTTTTACCCATGATACACTCCTTCCTGCTCATTCAGAGGTTTACAGATAGATTTCTCTGCCTACTAAGATAACAGAAGTATCAATTCTAAGAAACAGAAACTAGACTCATGAAACAAGTAGCTTTTCACTTTTTTTCAGATGTTGGTTTTCAGTAGCATTTTCTGTTGATTGACAACACATTCTTTTTTTGCTGCACAAGCCTTTGGACCTTTAAACCAGCAGTGCTCATCCAAACCACCCAGCAAATTAAATACTGTTGTTTATCTCCCCAGGAAAGAGGAAGGCTTTTTGCGCACTGCTTTGACTGCAGCACTGTTAAAACCCTCCACTCCAAGTGAGAAAGGGTGCAAAAAAGGCTGTTTTACTGGCACTGCAGAAGTCTCCAGTGCACCCCCAAACAAATAAGCAAAGTCTTACAATAAGCTAATTATAATTAAAAGTAGTATGTTGTGTCAGTTAATTGCAGTGTGTGAAACAGAGTTGTGTAATGTCATTTCAATAAGTAGGTACTCCAGTAACTCCCATTAACCTTTAATACCCATGATCTTCCTATTAATTCAGGCAAGATTTCCTACAGTCTGCAAACTGCTCCCTTTCATCGGCTCCAAGCTACCACTTGTTTTATCAATTAAAGGTTTGTCAGTGTTCATGAACACTCACACTGACTTGTAGGTGGTACCAGAGCTCAAACGAAAGGAAAAAAATACCCTAAAAAATAAAATTTGTTGTCAGAAATCCTTCTGCTGGAAATGGGATGCACAAACCTGTGCAGGTGACTCAACCTTAGCAGCATTCATAGTTTTCTGTGCAACAGTCTCCTGTTACGTCATGCACCTGAATTGGAGAGAGTAAATTTTCACGCCTCTCTAGTCACTGGGAGTTCCTTTGCTATGGGTAGTCATAGCTCAGCCTGCGTAGTTTGGTGTGTAGTGCATTTAACAGAGAGCCTACCCTAAGTAACTTCAGCACAATCACAGGCTTGTGATACAATCCATGATGAAATGCATTTGGAAATAAAATCCAATCGGTAATTTAGCTCGTGTAGCGTCTCTGGATGCTGACAGAGGCAGTTGACTGTGAAGGACAGATGGATTTTCCCCTGACATGTTTAGAGATCCAATAGCACTGCAAACTACTTCGAAATAATATGGAGCAGGAGCATTCGGACTTGCTTCCCCCAGTTGCTTCTCTCCCCACGGCAGTTTGGAGGTTCAGCCAGCTGAGCCCCCACGTGGCTTGCGTGCACATGGCCTCGCTGTTTACAAACACCCTCCCAGGCATCCCCGAGGCGTCATGTAACAGGCAAGAGGGTGCCACGCTGCAGGGCCAAGTTCCCTTCGTGTGGCTTGTGCGAGCCCGTTTTTCACTTGTGTTCACGGCTGCTCGTAGCAATCGTGGCCAAAGGCAGGGCTGTGATGGGCTGGCAGAGTCTGCTAGCTCGTTTGGGTTTGCTCGTTTTACATTTAAGCAATTTTCAGGCCAGGGGTTTAGAACAAGGTCATCCGTGGTGAGTCAAAAATAGAAACTTTATTGCTCGATAGAGTAGTAGCGCTGGAGAGCGCTAGCTAGACATACATGCAACAGCGAGGAAGGTACTTTTCTGCTTTCCAGAGATGCTGTTAGGGAATTGGGTAACATTTACAGTAGGGTAGGATTTCAGAAAGCCTGTGGAAATGAATAGGCACATTTTTTTTTATTTCCCGCTAACAAAGCAGGGACCACTTTTTGTCCAGGTTTAAGAGATGGGCCTCAACCAAACACAGGTAGTTTGGAGCAGCTAGTATTTGAAACCACAGTTGCGTTCTTGCTTGAAGAAGACTGCCTTGGTTTTGCTTTGTTTTAGGAGGCATTGGCACACAGCAAGAAAGAGGTTTGAACAGCTGTGTGGTGCTGCGTTGAATGGCCTCCCATAGCTGAAGGAAACAAAAAGACAAAGCTTGCTTCTTTCCAGCCACTCTGCTAAAGTTGTGTTGACTTGCTTTTTGCTTCTTTCCTCATGAGTTCAAAGTTCAAGGACTCGTATATCTACTGTACCTTGAGTTCAGATAACAAGCTATAACTACATGGAGGGAAACAAACAGAAAAGTTCATGTTCTTCCAAGACGAGCATTTTTCTGTACTTGTTCCCCTGTTTTGTTTTGGGGTGTGCACTGTTTATTCTTCTCCTTTTGTTTTACTCTCCCTCACGGCGCCCCCTCCCACTTAACCTCTGCTGTGTGCACACCCTCTTCCAGCCGCCCCTCTGGCTTTCCTGGTGGAGAAGTGCAGACTCAGCAGGGACTGGTAACACTTTAACTCTTTGTCCTATTCTCAGCTCTGCCAGCAAAGGTCAAAGCAAATGAGACTTACGGCTGCACTTGAAACAGAGCTGGTATAGAAGGGAGGGATGGCGACCACGGACTGTTCCCCCCCC
>NW_010412340.1:11212-28913 GCF_000710305.1 Buceros rhinoceros silvestris
AAGGGGGGGGCGGGACCCACGGGCTGTCCCCCCCCCCCCCGTTTTGTTTTTTTTTTCCTTGAAGATACAAAGTGCACGGCCAGGGCGAGATGAAACTTTCCACAGGGTTTGGGTGTCTGTATCTGCTACTTTCTCATTAAGAGGAAATGAAAGACTTGTGACTTTTGTTTGTACTGGCCATATCTAGCTTCATGCAACCTCTACCAATAAAACAGAAATAATTTAGGAGTTACTTCCTCAAATGCCTGAAACGTGGTCTTAATTTCATTAGTACAAAGGCAGCAAAAAGCTGTTACAGACACAAAGTCTCAGTTATCTGTCTTTGAAGTCATTTTGGAAACTATAGCAACACGCCCTTATACAATTTTTTTCCTAATAGCCATAGTTTTGCATTGTGTTGTGGGACCACACTGGCTCTCATTTCAGTGACTTACGGCAGAAATTAGTTTTATTTTTCTTGAGAACAATTCAGCGCTCCCATTTACTGAAATGAACCTGCCTGGATGCCATCAACATTAGCACATAGCCACACGTGCCACGTACTGGAAGAAGGTTCCCATTTGCCCTTCAAACAAACCGCCGTGACAATTCACAGGGTTGTGAGGGGCACGTGCCAGCAAGAGAGTTGGCGCTAGTTGGCTTAGCGACATTGACGCTGGCACCAAGGTTTACCTCTCTGCGTGGCGCTCCAGGTCATGCTGGTGTCTCGCCACGTGCTTACGCGCACATGGCAGCAGTGTTTACAAACATGACCCCAGAACTCTTACGGGCAGTTATGAAAGAGCCAGCAAATGTCACATCCCGCGCACGAGTGTGACCTAGATTGCCAGTGCTGGGAGTGAATAGCTAAGCGCTCGTACCGAATGCGGGCTCTGAGAGCACATCAGATATTCAAGGCAGACGATTTTGTTCCCAAACTGTTACAAAATATCATTGCCACCATAACAGAATTTTCCACCGTGAACTAAAAATAGCTACTATTAACTACCAGGAGCAGCGGGTAAGTGATTCAGCAACTCAGGGATAGAAGTGGCTGTATTCTTCAGCACCGTAAGTCTGTTTCTATGTTGAAGTGACTCAGAAAGTGCACAAAATTTTCGAAGTGGGAAGGAGCCGCAAAGCTGGCTTACTTTGGCCAAAAGAAAAGAACATTGTGTGATCATGTAGTTCCTGATTGACAGTTCCCTTTTTATCCCTTTCTTAACACTTGCATTCAGGCACTAATGAATGCTTTCTGGTCAGGTTGTGACTATCCATTTAGGAAAAAAGATGCCTTAGTGCTTTCAAATGACATACCTTCATCTACAAAATATGAATACCATTGGATGGGTGACGTGGTTTTTTTTTACGTAGGCCTTAAGAAAAAATGCACAGCTGAAATGTCCTTTTAGCAAACCAGGCATTGTATGCTCAGCTGTCAAATCATCATCATCATGGCTTGGCTTTGTGAACGAAGATCTGGGAAGGGCTTTTCCCACGCTCACTGCAGGCGATGAGTGCCCCCTTTGCGCCTGCGCGGTGGATTTTTTAGGTGAGGCGCAGCGTGTGCGGAACTGGCTCCACCCTTTCCACCTGAGGTTCATCTGCCAGGGCCTAGAGAGCTTGGACGGTGACAGCAAAGTCCTCGGGTCGTAGGTTTGGTTAGAGTGTCCTTCTCTTAGATGATGGAGCCTTACAAGGCTGAATGAGCTCCATCTGCCCGGGTTTGGAGTCAGAGTTGTCCTTCTCCTAGGATGGCTGCCCGAAGGCTAGTGAGCCCATCCTGCCCGGGGACACACTTTGTCTGACCCTTCAGTTGAGACCTGGCTGGCTTGGGAGACCCCACTGGAGGCACATGCCACCACCAGCACAGCTCTCAACCTCACAAGGGCACGCAAGCTCCTTCCCCACGGCAAGGGGGTGCCCGTGAAAGAGTCGCTGCTCTACCTCCGGACATCACAGACCCGGGCACGGGGCGGCCGGGGCCTGCCGAGAACGGAGGTCCTGAAGGGTCAGCTGTCAAATATCCACATTCTGTCTTGATATATGCTTTTCAAAAATCTCTTTTTGATATCTATTAAAAAAGTGTCCCTTCATTAGCCTCGAAGTTCTTCAAAGAAGAAATTTGTCCTTCTTCAGAGAAGAAGTTTGTATTGTACACCAAATAACTCTAAAGCAGTTTCCTTCCTAGAAGTTAGCAATTTCTTGTAAAATGGAAGCACATGGTTTGATGATCAGTTTTTGACAGATTCTACTGGTCTTCAAGTTTTCTCAGAAATACACATATGTGGAGGAAGACAGGCTATTTAACTGTGAGTGGTTGCCAAAGATAAACAAAGCTTTCTTGAAATAGCTGCTAAACAAGCAAAAATAACTCCTGCTTGTTAATAAATCACTTCCAGGTTTTACTTTTGGAATTTTACTTTTTGGAATTCAATTCCAGATTTGCACAAGCCTGCTAAATGGTGAAGGATTTTTTTTTTCTTCCTCCTAAATAGAACATTGACCTTTCAGAAGCAGATAAGATGGTAGAAAGATGGTATTTCTATTTTATGATATATCTCAGGGTTTGTAAGTATTGTAATGACAAAGCACTTAGGAAAGATACACTATGAGCTTCTCCGTGCCTCTTCTCCAATGTGATTCAATCCCATTACAGAATAAAACTTTTGTAAGCATAAAGCTAGTCTGTAGCCTTCACCTTTTCCATCCATACCCATGGCAGCTCTGCAGTAGAGTTGTCAAAGCTCCTGCAGAATTTTTTCACTATATGAACAAAATAAAATAAGAAGGGCTGACATCTGTCCACTCTTGGCCTGGTTACTAACTCATTTTGTGTGGTCAGATAGCTCTAACCTGAGCAAGTTAAGTCCTTTGCAGGTCATCCCCTGACCCTTCACTGGTTTTGTCCATTCTCCTAGCTGATTTTTAATGATGTATTTGGGATGTGAACAAATGTGCTTGCATCAGTTGTTGATGTCTTTTCACTGCTGAGTGTTCATTACAGTGTTCATTACACTGTATATAATAGACTTAGAAATAAGAATGGAAGTACTGAAAATAGGTCACTGCTGTGTTCCCATTTTAAGAGTTCTTTGTGGCATATCTCCTGCCTGAGGAAAGCAAATCCACCTTACTGTGAAACTGTACAAGTATGGGTAGACTTTGAGAAAGTCTTACTACAGACCCTTACTATAACTTCTCTAAATAAATATAGCTTTTTTCCTGGGTACATTGTACAACATCTGGGGTCTTTTTCCAGAGACCCTGAAGCACTTTTTTAAATGTTTTGAATCAGAAAGTACTGAGGTTTACAAGGACTTAGTTTTTAGTATTTATCATGTCTGTGGGCTTTACCAGTGCATTTGACTTAACCAGTGTAAGGTCTATACAGATAGAGTATTTTTGTGTTTGGTGCATCTTTGACTCAAGAGAATCTTCTTATTGTTACCATTTATGATATTTTCTTACATTATACAAAGAGCTTATTTGAGTCACCCAATTAAGAAAATATAAGGAAAGAAATGCTGCTTATGTTTTAGAGTATTTTATTCAATGCTTTTAGTTGGGAGCAGGATGGAGGCCAATAGTGCAAGACTACCATTGTATGCTATGGGGTGAATACCGTCATTGTGTCAGTTTAGATGAGTATCTCAAAATAAATACACGCTCTGTCATGGGTTTGTCCTCTAGGTAAAAAAGTAATGGAAATCTTGTTTAACAAGTTCAGCAAAAGACACACCTCAAGTTTAATTATGTCTTCAGATGCACGGGTGCAATTCTTAACTAAATAGTTTTACCCAACTACCAGAGAACAGACTTGGGACTTTTTTCTTATACTTAGAAAATCAATAGTCACGTCAATGCATGGTTTGGGGAAAATAATTCCTTGGCATAATAAATAACTATCCCCAGCCGCAGCTTTCTTTGCCACCTGTGTGTATAACAGACATTGAGAGATTGTTCATCAATTTATAACTTTGTGCCAATCCCCTTCTCCTCCAACCCCCTTCAAAAGCTAATCTACCAAAAACACAGGGGGAGATGGAGAAGAGATGAAACAGTGCCTGTGGTATTTACCTGAGGGATTTTCCATTGATGTCTGTTGGAGCTAGAAATCTTGGGGGGGATCTGAATTGTGCCACCAAAATTTGCAGCACTGAGTGAGGCAGTGGGAAGACTCCTTGATCCAGGAGGCAGACAGACAGGGACTGCAGTGCTCCTCTGTCTCCCTTACTCATTCCCTTCTCAGCAGAACATGGTTCCTTAACACGATTCCTTAACAGACCAACCGCTTATTCTTTTTGTGCACAAAGAAAACATACAGAACGCCTCCTGGACTATACATTAAGTTACACTAACAACTGCCCACAGCACTCAAAGGCAAGGTAGCAACATGCAACAGGCCTATACAATGTCTGCTCAGCATAAATCACAGGCAGAAAATACTTCCCATCACCCTACTTAAAAATAAAACAAGTCCTGTTAATTCACTAGTTACAAGAACTACAATGTGTGCAAAAGAGAACAAAAACAATGAAAGGAACAACAAGTATGTTAGATTTTTACAGCACTGGGGAATGTATTGGGAAAAATGCCCAGAGGTGTTCTTACGAAAGCAAGAAAATCCCATATTATAGAGTATGTTTAAAAAAATTAAAAGTTGGCTGAGCCATGCCAGAAATGGCTCTTCTTCATGTTCACAGAATTAAATCGGTGAGGTGCTGATGTTTCTTCCCACGTCTTTCAGTACTACAAAAAACACTACTGTGCTTTGCCCACCAGCCTGCCATGGGCAACCTCTAAAGCTTCAAAATATAATGAAAACCCTATTTCTACAAGCCAAATTACACATAAGTGAAAGAAAACAGCCTTTATTATGTAACAGGCAAAGAGCAGAAACTCTGATTTTTTAGTTCAGTAGGGACACACCACAAGCAGCAAAATCAGGCCTTCTCTTCTACTGATGTTCCACTATCCTAGAAGCTTTTTTTTACTAATTATTTTTCCTTGCCATAGGTCCACGAGTGCGAAGAGAATGAGTGTTTCAAGCACAGCAAGTATCATGGAACTCCATGTAAAATAATGGAGTGCTCCAATGTGAAGTTTTGATGTGGAAAACTGGTGTTTCTTTAATTTTGGAGGGAAGAGCCGTCAGCATCTTCCCATTGTGAGCCCCTTATGGCCTGTGCAAATGTGCTTGCACTCTTGTCCAGGAAAATTCTCACCTGGATATACTAAATGGAGTTTCCCTGTACCAGTGCACAGCAGTGAGAAAGACAGACACGTTGCTCCTGAATGTTGTATGAAATAGCCTTTGAAGAGATCATTTAATCCATTTTCTTCTTCCAAGCCAGATAAATCATAACTGTCACTTTTGACAATCACTTGGATTATCTGCTCTAGGAGACCTCTGCTAGCGGAGATTCTTCCAAGTCTTCTCACTTTGATCAACTTTTTAATTTTGGCAGGTGTAGCATTCCAAGTGAGGCTTTGCCAAGGCTGAGAAGAAAGGTAACTTAATGTCCAACAAAACCACACAAACAGGACTATAGCCCATGCAAAAATTGCCTTTTTATCCAAAAGGATTGACATCAACTCTTCAGCCTGATATTTGCTGTAAATCTGGAAACTGCTGTTCCTCATTCTGTTTGTGCTCACGATTGTTCCTGCCTTTTGAGACATTACTCTCGGGTTACCAATACGAGAAACCCAAGAATAGCTTCAGAAAAAAAGCTGGTGCATGTCAAAACAGAGAAGTTGGTGTCATCAAGGAGGAGGAAATGCATACTGGGGGAGTCTTAAAATAAGTAATTACACGTTTTTCTGAGAGTCTGGTGATCCACTAGACTGTGAATTTCTTAGACATGGACCATGTCTGTGTTACTTGGGCACATTGCTGCTATTCCATGCATAATGCAAAGAGTTCTCTCCCACAGAAGAAGATTTGGACGATATCATGAACAGCTTAGTGTGCACACTTGCTCAATGTGCAGTAAAGAGAAGTGGAAAAAACAGATGCAATACAGTACTTAACCTTAGTAATATGTGTGGTTTTGTTAAGCTGCAGTACATGGAGACAGAAATGTGTTTTAGAAAATGCAGAACACTAGAAAAGATTGCCTTAAGCAAGGGTGCCAAAGGTGTGTGATTTTGCTGTGAGAATATCTGAACTCTCCTCCTCTTGTTCCAGGGAAATTTTCAGATGAAATTTGCAAATTACAAATGTTCCCCTGTATTCTGACTCCAAATACAATAGCCTGTGCTGGGTCAGGGCCTCAAAACAGGCAGCGGGCAGCATGGAAAGAGGGAGCAGAAAGTAGAGGACAGTGAAAATAACGTCGGAGGGTGAAGGTGAGCTAGGTATCATACATTAAAGGCAGAGAAGGGCTCTCAGGAGCTTACCTTTGGCTTTCTCGCACAGTTGGAGGAAAAGAGAATATTTGAAGAAGTAACAGCCAACATAATTTCAAATTGCTGAAAGGAAACAGATACGACTGAGTGTGCTTAATCTAAGGACCTTGCTGTCACAACCTGTTGCTGATGCAGGTTGTTTTGTAAGAAGCAGACATTTCTGTGAATTAGGACAATATCTAGGCTCCTGGTCCTTAGGATGCAATCTGTAGGGGGTTATAAGTCATGTAGTTCTGGCTGCAAGGTGGAGGTGGGCTGAGTGCAGTACTGAGTGTTTATACCTTTCTTTGAGGCATCTGTCCTTTAGCAGACTGATGAAAACAGACAGTTGTTTGCTCCAGTATGGCAATTCTGTGGGGCTGCTGGCTGTTTCCCTGTGTGCTTCCTCCTGTAAAGACTTTGCCACAGTATGTCTGAGAGTACTGCTATGAAAAGAGTCAAGAAAATCTGTCATTAGGAGGAACATACACAAAGCGACCACCTACCCCAAGAAGCTATTTTCTTCATTTGTTTGTTTTTGCAACACCTAGAAAGTTGTAGCTTATGCCATCAGCAGCTAGTGTGGTCACTTAAACAGTTCTTTCCAAAGCAGTGGCGTGAACTGTTAAATTATCTAAAAAGAGCAAACCGGTGTTGTTTTGTTTTTATTTTTTTAAAGATTAGATTGAAGGAACAGGAGAAAGCTTTCTCCTCTAGTTCTCTCCCTTTGTTTCTAGTTTTAATTTTTAATAAACAAGTGATATTGTTTTAAGCTAGTCCTGATGGTCTTGTGAAGTTAATATTTAAAGCAGATGGCTATAGTGCTTTAATAATATGGTTACTATAGAAACACAGCACTGTGAAAGCAATAGTTTCTGTAATGCATGGTCTCCTCACTAGGCATTTTAAATTGCAAATTACGGATGTTCCTGTGTATTTTGACTCCATCTACATGTAGTGGACCCGAAGAGGACCAACCAAGACATGGAAGAGAAAGATAGTATGCCTGCCTGAAGTATTTACCTCAGCTGGGGTCCACTTAAACCTAGCTGGACAGCTGACATTTTTGTGGCTCGCTAAAATGCTGCTTGAAACAACATGAAACATGAGAAGAGACATAAGCAAAAATATTGATGGAGGAGAGGACTGTGGGCAGGAGACAGATCATTTCAATTATCTTTTTTTGGAAGGTGAGTTGGACTCAAACATTAATGCAAACAAATTTAAAAGCACAAAAACCCCACAAACGGTTAGCTAATACACCCAAATATTTACTTTGCAATGCTCAGGCTTTTTGTTTACTTCATCCTTGCATATCTAACATTGCAGCCTAATGCATGGAGAAGGACACATCATTTACTTTCAGGGATTTGGGCTTTTTATTACTGCTTCTAGTTTTCTTTATTCTGCCAGAACTGTTTTAACCTGAAAGTACCTAAATTCCTCTGCATGTGCCAAAGGATTGTATAGGTTATGACACAGACTTTAGAAATCCTTTTTAAATGTTAATTATATATAGGAATATGAGTTTGCACTAAATCAGGATGTTCAGGGGGGTAAATGACAGTGTTTTTGGAAGGGTTACTTGTTCTCCTATGCAGAACCGGGCAGAAAAGTGCTGCCTCATCTGCCTGTGTCTCTCCCTCCAGGGAGTTAAGAAACAGTTTTCAGCAGTAACAGAGGAGGAGTACATGGAGATGTTGTTTGCAGCACTGTAGAAACTATGAAGCAAAGAAAGTTTCAAAGCAACAGTAACCTGATATAAAGATAGCGCTTGTGAGAAATATCCATCCTTTCATAAAACCTGGGCATCCTGCTGGAACTCGTATCTTGTGGTTATAGCGAGCAACAGTGCTGACCTGGACTAGGTTCAGAGGAAACTGGAGACAACTTGGGCATTTTCTTTGCTTCATCTTTTCTCTTGTTTCTTTCTGTTCTCCTAAACTCAGCAGGTATTTGTGCTTGCATGTTTTTGCTTCCCTTCACAGTTTAAAACACCTCAACTGGGTAGGCCCGGTTGCCACATTTGCCTTTTTTATGAAGCTGAATGCATCATCATTTAAATAAAAAGAAAGAAGGGGAAAAAGCTGTGAGAAACACTCAACTAAAAGGGTTTTCCTACACCCCGAGACTTAATTTGTGTCATTGGTTCCTGTTTCTGTATGGTCATATCTGATTCCTCTACGGGCTTTTTCTGTGACTTAAAACTTTCATAGTGGAAAACCACAGATGATCTAAAATGCCTCCCACCTTTCTGCTTTGTCACTATGGTCCTCGCCACTATCATCCTCTATACACCAGTCAAACTACGTCTTGCCTACTTTGCACTGTTCAGTTTCTTTCCTTGGAAACATTCAAATATTATACTGCCTCATTCCTGGTTGTATTTTTCTCTCACCACTGTGAAGTACTACTGCCCACAGCTTTGCAAGTCTGGCAGATCTAGAAGTCAGAGGTATTCTCTGCCCTGCTTTACATATTGTCTGCTTTGAAGTAAATGTATTTATAGCGCAACAGTAGAGCTATAGACAAATACTCTGAAGCAAATATCAAGTCCTCATTCATGAAACTCACTCTTTTAGATAATTCTTCAGTACAGCATCCACGCCGCACAAATGAGGAAGTTCACCCTCAAAGTTACTCCCCATGCACTTATATGTACGCTAAACACACAGGCACGGCACACAAAAACAGACATAGTATCTCTGTCTCTATTTTCATAACAGGAATATTTTTAGGCATGACAGATATTATGAAGGAACTCTGCCCAGCTGCACTCAGGATGGATGAGGCAGGCTATTTTAGGTTATTACATAGCAGTTCTCAAAAAAGGGAGCTTTGTAGCATGCAGGCAAAAGCTTAGCAGGGAAATCTGTCCCTGGGACATCAGCAAAAGAGCCCCAGGGGAACGGGTAACCCTGTGGTCCATGTGTAGATTTAGCCTTGAACCCAGTGGCCTCAGGAGGGCTTGCTTAATACATGAGTATCTGTTTCCAGTCCTAGCCTTTGACTGCTGCTCTGTGTAGGACTGTAGTCCCTGCACTGGAAAGCTTTTTGCTCTTTTCCTTTCCTTAGCTGTAGACCTGAACATGAGTGCTTTTCCACAGTGATGATTAGTTAATCTCACAAATAATGTCACTGACTGCAGTGAGATCACACGTGGTTTTAACTGCATCCCTGTAAGAAACTCACAATATCGCCCTTTGGGAAGAAACAGGTAGCAGTAAGGAGAATTGAAAGCACTTTATATGTCCTTACAGTGTCCAACAGAATGAGGCCCCTAGGTCAGCTGAGTCCTGCAGACATTGGTGTGGTATTTTTTCTGTATAATCTGTTAATTATTTCTAATTAACTGAAATACTGGGTAGAGGTGAAAAATTCAGGACCCCTTCAAGTGAGACAGTGTAAAGGTGAGAAAATCCTTGCACCCTAGAGCTCCAAATACTGCTTTTATGGTAGAATACAAGAATCAGAGGGCTCTTTGTAGGAAAATAACAATGGAAAAAAACCAAACCCAGGCTTAGCATAGCTTGCAGTAGTAACGTTTCACCACTTGCCTGTGGTGCAGTGGCTTGCTGTTCACACGAGCAGAAAGAGCAAAAACGTCTGGCGGTCACAACCTCTGGGAGTGCTGCTGGTGTGATTATCTCATAGCCCTATCTGCGTTAGTCCTAAAGGGCAGGAAATCTTTTACGTTGATGTAGTCATAATTAAATGTGATCCCATTGCAGCCAGTAGAGCTATTTGTGGAATTAACTAATCACCAGTATGAGTAAGGGGGCTCAGAAGTCAGTCAGCAGTTACTGTGGGAAACCTCTGTGGGTTAAACTGAAAGCTGCTGAGAAATTCGTATTTAAATGGCAGACACAGTAGCTCAAGAACATGGGGAATGAGAAACTCTGCTTCTAACATTTCCTGGCATATGACAGTTTTGATAAGGGGATTACTCTAAACAAAATTCTCAGTCTCAGGTATGTTCATAGCTTTAATTAGACCAAGCGTAGATGGAAATTCACACTCTGCTTAACATTCTATTTAAATCTCTGATACGTTCCCTTTGCACACCTGTTTGAAATAAAGTGTGAGTGGAAAGAATAGCCTTGTGGCGCTCTTTCATAGGTGGCTGTGTCTGGGTAAGTTGTCTTAGTTACTTAGTATTTAGAGTAAGTTTTTACTAGACAGCTGGGGTCTGTGTGTGGAGCATATCTGTTAGTGGGTGCAGCAGGAAACTGCAAGTAAGGGGCTACAAGAGGATACTGTAACCTAAGTAGCCTGAAGGCTCTCCACTAGCTAAGTCTCATGAGCTGCCACAATAATAGGCAACTAATATATAATCCTGTTCCAGTTCTGTCTGTAAATTATATTTTCTTGAATAAAAATACACTGTTCACCCTTCTAAAACCACAAATTTGAATGTTACAAGCTAAAGGGGGGGTTACTTCTGATAGGCAGGACCTGCCCCCATAGATGAAAGTGTGATTATCAAGTCTTTAAGTGCGATTTCATATTAGCTTTGAAATATGTTGTGTGTTTGCTAAAACGGGTTTAAGTTGGTCTAATTTTGAAAAACTAAAAAGGGGCTGAAGATCCTTACTACAAAAGAAAAATTCACCCTTTTGTGGTAAAATTAAAGACCTGAAGTGACAGCTGACAGATTATGGCATCACAAGGATTACACAGCTGTACCCACCACACCCACCAGCCTGACCAAGGAGACCACAACCCGCAAGCTGTGTTCTAAATTACAGGTGTTGCCTATGTGCTGACGGTATTTTTATACGTAAATTCTGGAAAGACCTTCTCACAAGAAGATGTAACCACATGAGAGACACTTCATTTATTTAAAAAAAAAAAGTATGCTCCTTAAATGCCCCACCACCCCCATAAAAACGGCACTTTTTAGAAGTTAATCCTAAACCCACTGAAGAGACTGAAACAAATCTGATTTAAGTGATCTTGGGTTCAAATCATTGTTTGATTAAGCAAATTCTGCCCTAGTGTAAGGCTATGGAGAACTGCACTGACTTTCCATTAGAAAGTCCTGTTAAAATCTCACCTGAATTGTGTTCCTAATGAGCCCACCAATCTTTGGGGTCAAAGTTTCTGATGATTTATATTTTAGCAGCAAGCTTTCCTGGACACTGAGTATTCTCTTTTCTTTGCCTGCTGACTTCCCTTCTCCCCCTTTTCCCTCCCCCTTATTTACTCTGTTCTTTTCCTATCAGTACGTGCCACTGTACTGTACATATGCAGTTACATTACCATTTATCTGATGGAGCTGAAAGCCTAGCTCTTTCTCTGTAACTTTTGTAAGCCAAACTTTAAAAGCCTCTCCTCCTTCTCCTCCTCCTCCCAGATCCCTTCAGGGAAGAAGCAATATGAACAAGAATAAGCACAGAGCTCTCAAGAATACAAATTATGTTCTGAACAGAAAGTTGGCTCATGCATGTCAATTACTTGTTATAAAGACTAAAACATTCACCTATAGTTAACCTTTAGAGAGAATGGAAAAAAATAAAGTAATTGCTTGCTATATGCTATTTACTAAAGTGGCAACTGGCAGGATGAACTGTTGAGGGGAAGAAAAAGTTGC
Source organism: Buceros rhinoceros silvestris (assembly GCF_000710305.1). Taxonomy (NCBI): domain Eukaryota; kingdom Metazoa; phylum Chordata; class Aves; order Bucerotiformes; family Bucerotidae; genus Buceros; species Buceros rhinoceros. Next base: position 23,178 of record NW_010412340.1, read on the forward strand.
TCTGGAGGATTCTGGGAGAGTAATTTTAAGCCAGCGGAGAAAGTCTCACAGCAAAAGACAAAATTGATTTGTTGCCAGGGTGTGCAACATGGGAAGAAGAGACGTACTCAGCAGTGGTGCTTAATTGCCCTTTTTATACTTGCTGCACTATCTGCAGTCATAAAAAAAAAAAAAGGGCAAAAAAAAAAAATCCCAGTCCTGATTCAACTAATGCAAACGCAGAGGAGTTTTGGCCTGCCTGACCCAATGGCCCCGCTTAAGCTCATTGCTTAGGTGTGTTAGTAAAACAGCTATGGTTTTGGTCACTAGGAGATGTGCCATGGATTATTCACTTCAGAGAAGGCTTGTTTCCAGTGTGTCTATTAGTACCTGCCTTTTTAAAATGCTTTTGCTTTTTCCTTAAAGATCCCTTCTCTTGTATTACTGCAAGTAGTGTCTGAAGCTTGCTTTATTTATTTATTTATTGAGGATTTTTGCCTTCTGTTATGGGTTCTTAAAGCCGTAATATCTTCAGAAGATTGCATTGGCCTGTAGTGGCAGAGCTGTAAATCTACCACTCTCGTTAGACAGGATTAGCGTGACTTTCTAATGTAAACATCTGGAAAAGTAATAATTAGGAGGGCAGGGGGAATAGAAATTGCTTGGCCCAGTAAAAGCATCAGAGCTGCTGGACAAGGTAGTGAAACATTCTGCCAACAGAAATCAGATAAACATTTTTTCTGAAGATGCATAAATACAATTAGAGTACCTAAGTTTGAAACTTTTTTTGCCCAATGTTAATGAGAACTGGACCTCACTCACTCTCCCTTGACTTGAACTCATGCTGCTCCACAGCATGACTCCTACAGACTCCTACCCTTCGCACTGAAGTGTTGTGCTGCAGACCTCTTCATACATGGCAAGGCCTGAAATATCCACTACAGTTTAGTGGATAAAATAAACCTCTTAGGACAGTCTATAAGCTACAAATGAATAGTGACTTTTAACTTTTTTTTTTTTTTAAGACTAGAGATATTATTTGCTTGGGATCTCTCTGCTGTCTGTGTACAGGTATAAAGTCTGGCTTAATAACAGATGCCAAAGGCTTCTCTGTTCACAGTTCAGACCCAAGTAGGAAGTTGACGTGAGGTTATTTAGTAGTCTAGATCCTGATCTGATCATATGTGCCTCAGAAGGCATGAGAAGTAGTTCAGTCCCACACTTACTTCAGACAGGCACATTCCTGAGAGAGAGAGGCTGGTGCATAACTGTAATATTAGCCATGGGGATGGTCAGGTGATAGGGACATGGCTGGGATTGCTCATGTCTTTATATTACTCTTGACTTCTGGTCACCTACTGGAGGTGAAAGCAGAGCACTTGAGCCAGTCATCCAGTTAGACCACTGGGATATCAGGGATGTAGGAACTACAGTAAGTCATTCCTGGTTTGGGGTGGAAGGTGTTAAACAAGGGCATTTCCTTCTTTGGGAAATGGGTACTTGCAATAGAAAGTTATTTTTAGTCACTCTGTGCTCCAGGAGTTGATACATAGAGCCCTGACCTGTCTGCTGATAACACATTACCTCATTTGCAGCTCCACTGTTGACGTGCGCTCCACTATGTCCTTCCTTGAACCTGGCAGGCACTGTGTGGTACAGTTGTCATGGCATTGTTTGAAGAATTAAACTGCAGCAACGAGGTTGCTGTCGGTTCAAACTGACGCAAAATCCTGACAAACTCTCAGCACCAACGTATCTTAGCAGTAATGCACAAGGGAACAGGCTTACATCTACTTTATACCAGAAATATCCAGAATGCTACTGTTTCACAGCAGTGTAGCTAACAGTCTTATTGTGCTAATACCATTGTTTAGACCTTGAGCCAAAGATCAACCAGTACAGCTGCACTGAAATCAGTGGAGCTACCCTGATCTACAGCAGCACGACATCTGTCATTGTCTCCTCCATTTCTTGCAAATTTTTTTTTGGCCGAAGCAAACAGGGCTTCTTCAGCAAGTGTTAGGTCTCCTTAGAAAGCCGGTTACGAAAGGCCAACAACTACCCAGCAGACTCCCTTCTCCCTCTCTGCCAGGTTTTCACTGCTGCCAGCACAGCGCCACATCCATCTGGACAGCCAGACAAGTCTCTCCCTTTGGAGGCAGCCCGGTTGCCTTCTCATGAATTGGCGTGGGGATGGCGTGGCGGCGTGCCGATCGGCTGGAAGCCTTCCGCTGGGAGTACGCACGTCACCTCTGTGGCACGCTCGATGTCTCTTGGCCCAAGGCCCATGGCCTGCAATCCCGAGTCAGTGCTCAAACTAGGTTTGTCACCCAGCTGACAGTGTAGTGACCTTACTCCGTGACACAGATTCGGTTCCACGGGTCACAGGAAAGCTATCGTATAAGCCATTTGATCGTTTTGAATGGGCCGTTCATAGCAGCTATTACGAACACACTAGATAGGTAAATTCATCCTCGTGTATTTTTGCCTACATAGTCACTAGAGACCCTTGAGTCATCATGTCCATCTCTACTACCATTTGGTCACACCACACTAGCTCTAGAAGTAGGTAGGGGCAACAACTGTCATTCACAGAAAGCTGACCTCAAAATTTTGTTAGTGGTGTGACTTTAAGAGGAAGGAAATAGAAAGTCTTATTTCTTTATTGTCTCCTTTTTTGGCCATATAAACTTTATGTCATCTCTCACTTGCTCTGTTCACTTTCTACAAGCTGAAAAGTATCACTGCTTTATTTCAAAACTTGCTTTCATAAGCTTTTTCTTCCACTGCATCCAGAAGCTCTTTTTTCATATCTACCCTTCCCCATTTCGTATTCTCACTCATCCAATTCTTGCTGTCCTTTAAGATCCTTCCTTTTATCTCACTGCTTTTTTTCCCAAAGAAGGCCAGACATCCGATTTCTTTAATCTAACCAAGGTCTGCATCTGTATCTGGATACATACAGCACTCTTCTTACTTGATTCTTTGCAGCCTGCTTGCTCCCAGAGCACCAACGCGTTTTCTGCTTGTGTGACTACGCTGTGTCCATTCACATCCTTCAAACTTCTCTCTGCAGTTCCTGCCACCAAACTTTGCAACTGCCTTCAACTGTTTCCAGAACAGTTCCCTTCCTAAATTTAAAAATTAGGATGGGACTTCTTCTAGCACACCCCTTGCTTCCTGTCTCTTTTAGTTCTGAGGCTCTCCAGCCTTTCACGTGTGTGTTACTTTGATGTGTGTGAAATTGTTCTCTGGGAAAACTTGTTGACTGGCACAAAATTCCAACCCTGCAGTTGCATGACTTAACATGCATTATAAAACAACCCAGAATTTTTCTAAACTGCACCACCTCTCTGCCCTGCCCCTTTCTGAAGAAGTCCTCTGGGTGCACTGTCAAACACAAAATTCTGATTTGCTTTTGCCAAAACGTCAATTACCAAGGTTCTCTCCATAGAAGACACGAAAGCTCTCAATCCAAAGTCCTGTCCTCTAGCCAGTCCCAAATTGTGCTTGCTTGGTTTACTTCTTACCTTCTCACCTCCCTCTGTGAGTGCACCCAGTGAGTGTCTTCCCCTGATCCAGCTCCCTCCAGAGGATCTGCTCACATAATGCCCACTGGTCTTGCGGGGTCCAGGAATCAACTGCTGTCCAGGCCTGTTTAAATACTCTCCTCTGTTGTCTCCTCTCCACTTCCAGTTTTTCCAGATAGTTATTCCCTGGTGTCCTCTAACTTGTGGTTAAGGTGGTATTTCTGCCAGCTTTTCTGATCTTTGGTTTGAACATATTTCCCTTTACCATTAATACCAGTGACCATTCTGCTCACTGCCACAAGCTACTAGCATCATACATCCCTCTTGTGACTAGAAAAATATATATTAAATTACTTTCCCAGCAAAATTAGTAATATGGGATGATCCCATACATATGTGCCTGCCCATCCCCCACAAAGGGACTCTGAGTCAACTGGCTGGTTTCAGCCATATGTGATAGATGTAGTGCTCCAACTGTTGTGAAAATTGGAAGCTGGGTCAAGGAGAAAAACCCTGTAAACATCTCAAGTGAGGGAACAACAAACACATAACTTTACATGTTACTAAATGCCAGAGAACTCTCATGGGAGAGAGCCCTTATACATTTTATAACCACAGGAAAAGCTGCTGCTGAAATTCAGTCACCCAAGAAAAGCAAACCCATGGGACGCTCAAGCTTCCTGAGGCTTGCTGCCCTCTTACCTGCTTGGAAAGGATAACATGGGTCCCAAATCAGGAACAGTTCCCACTCCAGTCAGAATCATTTAGCATTTGCATTTCAGCTCTGGAGTAACGAATTGTAACAGCATTATGATCTTAAACCTCAAAATACAAGTAACAGTACTGAAACCCCTTGTGTGATTGCACGGCCTGAAAAGATGTCATTTCTTAGGTCAGTGTTCATCTAAAAAGCCTGTAAGTAATTCAGGATAACAACAGGTTATTTATGATTCCTGGAGGAATCATCAGCCTGTTGGGGTTATTGATCTACTAACTCTCACATCATAGCACTTCTCCAGTGATGAGTTTTTTGTATAACCTGCTTACTACAGAATAACCTTCTCCAGTGGGACAGAGGTAGAGCTTTACAAAATCCTAATGAAGGTATTTAGTCAGTAGAAACTGCAAACTGGGAGGTTTTGAGGAAGTCTCAGACTACACAGTATTCATACAGAAATAACTACAGTACAAGGCAAGAAAATATTATTTTAGATAATGGTAAGGTGATTTAGAATAACTTACTCAAGGCTAGAGAGGAGAAGGAAAGCACATGGCTGAAAACACATGGGAATATTCTGGCTTGCACACAGCGTCACGCTCACTAATACAGTTACTCACATTTCTATATATAGTACTGTGTATCCCAGAGATTCTCAAGGTGTTCTGTATAGTTTATATAAATAAAAAACCCAACATGTAAAGATCACTCCCTTTCACTGCCCTCTGAACAAAAATGCAGTTAACTATTTCAGACGAAGACAGATTTCTGTGCCTGTAAATAAAGCTACTTTGTCTTTCTGTGTTGAGGGGAAGGTGGTTTTACATATGGAAATATGAGCCCTACTTTGTGCAGCATTTGGCTTTTCCTTGTAGCTTAGCAAGGGAGGTCCGGTACCTCGGCTCAATGTAGAATTGCTGCTGCACTTCTCTTTTTTTTATGTAACACTTTGACCTCAGCTTTATAAGGCCGATTCTGGTGACTGTCCACATATTGACAGGATCTTGCAGAGGTCACTGGTAGTTCCACAAACCATGTACGGGACTGCTGATCAAATGCCGGGGCAGGCATTTTGGAGAGCTGGCTACCAGAACACCAGCAGTACACAGCAGAGCTCAGCTACCCTGCAGGAGGGTTGCGTTCACAGGCGTCTGATCTGTGCGTACTGTGGTCACCAAACCTGCATGCCTGACTTCTGGTAAAACAGGCCCTAAGGACCATGTCTCCAAAGGCATTTAGATGTCTAGAGGGTCAGATAAGTGTCTCTGTAATTCCCATGAATTTTCTAATTACATTAACTACCAAAATAATTTTGTAAATCGCTGCGAGGTGCCTATCTGCATGTCTATGTGCTTAAACACCACTGCGCGTTTTGGCCCATCTTTTGCTCATTTCTTCAGGTTCGTGCTCAAGTTTTGTTAACGTTTCCTGAGCAGTTGCTGAGAAGAACAATGCCCACCAGCCACCTGGAGGGTTGGCCCTGTGCCACATTGTTGTCCCTTGCTAGCC